>NC_142802.1:15035014-15235745 GCF_049724085.1 Artemia sp. Qi Xiang Cuo | reverse complement strand
TGAAGATCCGGGTTGCATTGATCCGGGTTGCATATAGTAATTGATCTACAAACCACACCATTATACTAATATGAAGGATCAGCCTAGTCAATTATATCCGGGTTGTAGCAATAACTGGTAAAGAATAAACCTAGGCACATTTTGGATTTAGTTAGGAGCCTAGTCAATTATATCCGGGTTGCAGCGATAACTGGTAAAGAATAAACCTAGGCACATTTTGGATTTAGTTAGGTGCCTGATTCCTTGAAGTTCGTCTCTTACTATTTTAAATAAGAAAAAGCCATAGGCTTTTTCCTGTTTGTAATTCTAATCCGGGTTGCAGCGGTAGCTAGCAACCTAGTAAGAGACGATCACGTCCAATGTTAAGAAATATAAAAACCCCTAACTCAGTTAGATCAGAGTCTGATCCAAACAAAAATTACACCATTAGGACTGCCTTGTCCGAAACCGCTATAAAGGAAACTTACCGCCCTTTGGCTTGAATAAGAAAGAAAATATATTGGCTTGAAAATCAACAAAATTGACTTTAACCACGTTATTCTCCACAAACGGAATATTTTTTTCTTTTTTCTTTTCCACCGATAGCTTGGCACTGGAACATCGTAGAGAATTGTTCAATGGCTCATTTTAAAAGAAGTCTCTAGATCTAGTGCCATTTGTACTTATTTTTTTTTAAATCGAATCAATTTTTTACTTACCAGCAAGAACAATTAGACAAGAACATAAAATCATTTTTCAGACGACAAATACGGGCAACTATCAAGTTTTTTATTGCCACGGTTATAAAAAACTTAGAATTAATCATTGAAAATTTTTAAATGAGATATGAAGATAACATTGATATAGATTCAACTTCTTTTGCAATAAATGCAACTCTTAAGAAACTTGAACTATCATTAAAAGAATCAGAGATGGAAAGAACCCAAGATAGATTATGTGAAAAAAAAGGAAAGTTTGAAGAGTTTAAGGTATATTTCGAAACCTGTCCTAATCCTAAAGAGCTTTTCTGTAGTTTGAGTAAAGAAAATGATCTTCTTTGTTTTTCTAAATTTGAGTCTCATTGTCTATTTCAAATTGTTGAATTCAGCAGTAAAATGGAAGTGGCACTAAGGCTAAAATCATTGAAAGATATAAAATCCACTTTCACATTCTACGACGTGATTTTGGGTATCACTGTCGGGATGAATTCCTCTCAGTTGATTAAAAGTGTCCAAATATATGAAATGTGGACAAAAAGTAGGCCAAAATGTAGTAGCTTTAAATTACTCACGAAAATTTGGATAACTCCAAAAAATTATGCAAACAAGTTCCTGAGAAGCCAAAAGATCAATGCATACCAAGAATTCCTCCAAATTTATATTTCGGTCACTTTTATCGTCACTAATATCAATATAAAACACGAAGAAACAAAAAGGTCCACTCGAGAAAGTAGAGAAAGCAACAGCCTTTGAGGTATTCAATTTAAAAAAGGGCATTGAATTAAACATAGTCTTTGATAAGACTCATAAAATGAAAATAGAGACAAAAGATTTAAGACTATCATTAAAACAAAGAACAATGGTGGAGAGTGAAGAAAACGAGAAACCAAAGCCAAAATTTGGAGCAAAATTTTCATTAGAATCATTAACTTTCAATACTTGTCTTTCTATCGGCCAATTAAGTTTCAAAGAGGTAGAGGGCAATGCTGAGTATTTTGATGCTTGGCAAGAATTTAAATTTGAGATAAGGGGAGTAGAAATTGAAAGCACACACTGCGGTAAAATTCTGCGTAAACCAGAGGAGAAGAGTAAGGAAAACCTTGTAATGATTAAAGTAAAAAAACATTCACTGACCGATTACAAATTGAGAAATATCTGGAAAAATCGAGTGGATTGTGAGGTCAATACAGTAAATATGATTTTCCTGTACTATAGTGCATACATTAAAACTATTATGAAGTCTGTTGATGATGTTTCTCCATTATTTGACGAAATTTTCTCAAGAAAAGTAAAAGAGAATACTATCGCTTTATTAAAAACTCAAGTCGATTTATTAAAAAAAACTCCTTACTTGATCGAGTAATGTATAATGTTTGCATTGACTTACCAACGATAATAATTCCCAAAAGCTCAACTGAAAGCTCGGATGAAATATTCCTCAATTTTGGTAAAACCAGTTTGAAAAATGAAGTTGGGGTTGATTCTATGGATGAATCTCAAGCATCGAAAGTCGTTTATGATCAGTACGAGGTAAAACTTTAAAAAGTTAAACTTTTTTTAAGAAAGAAAGGAATTGAAAAAAAAAATTAGAAGAAAAAGAATTTATAATACACATAAATCGAATTGTTTGCAAGACTTTAAAACGCTATCAGCAAATAAGAAATGAAACCGATAAAATATCCTTTAAAATCAACTATAGAAATTTACCAGCTTTCAGAGAAATGCTGTCAATCTTCATGTCTCAAGCTACATTAACAGAAAATTCACACGCAACTGGACCGAAAGACTTTTACAAACTATTTGTATGCCAAAAAACGACGTGAGAGGAGGATTTTCGCGAGTTTTGTTTTATGGATTCACTTAAAGAAGTTTCAGCACTATCTTCGAATGCGACATTTGGTTTGCAACAGTCAAATCAAAACGAAAAAACTACTATTAAACCTGTAAATATAACATTAGATATGGAAACAGAAAATGGACTAATTCAAGCTCCAAACTCTATAGAATACCTTTACTACAGGCGGATTTGAACCCGTAAACCTCCAATCACGAGGCACGATTTCATCCATTGTGCTGTAGTAAGGTATTCATTGATTTGTTTTTTCCACAAAACTGTGTATATACGGTTATAATAAAGAACAACCTCTTGCCTATATTAATTTATATTAAAGTTACTATATTTGGCTAGGAGGTAGCTAAACTGTGTATCTTTTTAAATTTTTAATTTAAAAGATATTGCTTATAATTTCACATAAAGAATCTATATTCTTTATATTAATTTTATCCGGGTTGTAGCAGTAGCTAGTAACCTAGTAAGAGACGATCACGCCCCATAGTAAAAACTAAAGTAACCCATAACTCCTGAAAAAAGGATCAGATCAAAACAAGAAGTATACTATTATATATACGTTGTGTAGTATACGAGACGACCACGTCCAATGTTAAGGAATATAATAACCCATAACTCCTAAAAATAGAGTCAGATCAAAAAAGTACACGATTAGAACCGCCTTGTCCGAAACCCCTGCATAGGAAACTTTCTGTCCCTTGGGTCGAACAGCTAGGGAAATATATTGGATTGAAAATCGAGAAAAGTGGCAGCTACTACAGCATTCTGCCTAAATGGTATCTTTTTTCTTTTTCTTTTCCACAGATAGCTTGGCACTGGGACAATGTAGAGGGTTTTTCAATTGTTACTTTTAAAGGAAATTAATGGGGTTTAAAACCTTTTGTAGTTAAAACAAATTATTTTTAAAATAGAATAAATTTTTTACGAAAAAGTGCATATTTCATGTTAAAGATTGATCAATGACGTCATAGTCGTAGGTTGTAGCCAGATTACATTCAGGAACGTATTGTAGCCCACAATAACTGAAGGAATAAAAGGAATCATTATATACATGATTATTGTAATTATATTCCTTATCCGAGTTGCAGCGGTAGCTAGCAACCTAGTAAGAGACGATCACGTCCAATGTTAAGAAATATAAAAACCCATAACTCCTTAAAAAAGAGTCAGATCAAAACAAAAAGTACACTATTAGAACCGCCATGTCTGAAACCCCTGTATAGGAAACTTTCTGTCATTTGGCTTGAACAGCAAGGGAAATATATTGGCTTGAAAATCAAGAAAAGTGGCAGCCACTACAGCGTCCTGCCTAAATAGCATTTTTTTTCTTTCTTCTTTCTTTTCCACAGATAGCTTGGCACTGGAACATCGTAGAGAGTTGTTCAATAGCTCATTTCAAAGGAAATCTCTAGATCTAGTGCCATTTGCACTTTGTTTTTAAATAGAATCAATTTTTTACGAAAAAATTAATTTTTTTATGTACAACATTAATCAATGACGTCATATTCGTTGGATGTAGTTAGTACATAAAGGCTCGACCATCGAATAAAGCTGAACCTAAGTAAAGGACAATTATGCCTCCATATATTCACAGTAATGTCTAATATTTCCCATTACATCTGTAAACTGTTCCACAGTTTCCAGTCCATACTTTTGAAGCTTTTCATTAAACATGCAACATTTCTTTTGGATTTTACTATGGAGTTTTGCGAAAGCATTTCTAGCCGACTTTTCAACAAAATTCATTCTTTCAGAGAGAATTTTAATCTGTAATTTAGAATATTTTTCGTAATCCCGGTAAAACATTCGTAAAATGTTTCTCAATTTAAAAAGATCAGCCTGCATTGTTGCCATCTGTTTGGACTTCAGAATATAATTTTTAATTTTGTCTTTATGCGTTCTTTGCAGCTTGTGTAAACTGCAAAAACATCTATGGTATCCGAGCAATACTTTAGATCTTTCAATTCAAGCTAGAAAAATACCTTAAAATTTTAAATTAGTTTTATTTTTGATTAGGTTCTAACTACCCGACGTGGCACTTAATATGTATTTCCAAACCCAAAAATTAAATTTCTTTATATATCTTATTTTTCAGTTTAGAATCGCTAAAGTTATTATGTAAACTGGAAAAATATTTATGATATCTGAGCAATAATTTTAATCTTTTCATTCAAACCAACAGAATACCTGAAAATTTAAAAATTAGTTTTATATTTTGTTAGAAGTTTAGTCTTACCCATCGAAAGTTACGCGCCTTAGAAAATTTGCCTTATTTTCGAAAAAAGGGGAAAACAACCCCTAAAAGTTATAGAACTGTAATGAATATCACACCATCAGATTCAGCGTGTCAGAGAACCGTGTGGAATTTTGTATTTTTGGCCAGAAGAAAGATCACGGATGCGTGTTTTTTTTTTTTTTAAGGGGTGATCGTATCGATCCAATAGTCCTAGAATATCGTGAGAGGGCTCATTCAAAAGGAAATTAAAAGTTCTAGTGCCCTTTTTAAGTGACCAAAAAAATTGGAGGGCAACTTGGCCCCCTCCCACGCTCATTTTTTTTCCAGAAGTCATCCAATCAAAACTTTGAGATAGCCATTTTGTTCAGCATAGTCAAAAATCTAATTAATGTCTTTGAGGATGACTTAATCCCCCACAGTTCCCGGGGGAAGGGCTGCAAGTTATAAACTTTGCCCATTGTTTACATATAGTATTGGTTGTTGGGAAGTATAAAGGTGTTTTCAGGAGGAAATTTTTTCTAGTGGGGGGTCGGGGTCAGAGTTGGGGTTACGGGGGAGGATCTTTCCATGGAGGATATTTCCTTGGAGGAAGGAACATTTTCCATGAAGGGGGCACCAGATTTCCCAGCATTATTTAAATAACGATCAGAAATTAAATAAAAAAACAAGATTTTTTCAACTGAAAATTAGGAGCAACATTAAAACTTAAAATGAATAGAAATTGTTACGTATATGAGAGGGTTCGCCCCCTAGTCAATACCTCGCTCTTTACGCTAAAGTTTTTTAGTACTTTCAAAAGAGCTATCTAATCTAATTAACCGGCCTTTGTGATTCAGGGGTTTGTGATTCAAACAAAATTCGAACTTTAGCGTAAAGAGCGAGGCATTGACTAGGGAGCAAACTCCCTAATATATGTAATAAAAACATACAAATATAGAAATTTGTTACGTAACTTAATTGGTAAGTTACGTCAGAACAAAATTTCGAGAAAGCCAATTAGCCAAAAACAGGAAAATTAATACGCAAATGTCGTTTTGATTATTCATGTACGGTGAGGCAAAATCAAAGCTGCATTAATTCAAAAACGTTCAGAAATTAACTAAAAAAAACAAGTTTTTTTAACTGAAAATAAGGAGCGACATTGAAACTTAAAACGAACAGAAATTGTTCCGTATATGAAAGGGGCTGTCCCCTCCTCAACGCCTCGCTCTTTACGCTAAATTTTGACTCTGTCTCACAACTTTATTTTTTAAAACAATAAAAAACTTTAGCGTAAGGAGCGAGGCGTTGAGGAGGGGACATCCCCTTTCATATACGGAATAATTTCTGTTCGTTTTTTAACATAGTAATTACTAATTACTATGATAAAATTACTAAATTACTATGTCAAGCCTAAATTTACTATATCAAGTCCAAATCTACAAGTCCAAAGCTTGACATAGTAGTTTTATGCTTCACATAGTATATGGGAAGTAAATCTGCATTATAGCAGATTTATGCTTGATATAGTAGATTCAGGTTTGATGTAGGAGATTTAGCCTTGACATATTAAATTTTGGCTTTACATAACAGATTTAGGCTTGATGTAATAGACTTAGGCTCGGCAAAGTAGTTTTAAGCTTGAAATCTCAGTTTTGTACTTGACATAGTAGATTTAGGATCAATGTAGTAGCTTTTGGCTGAATAAAGTAGTTGTTTTAGTCATAGTTGATTTAGTCTTGATATTGTAGATTTAGTCTTTAGATAGTAGATTTTGTCCATACATAGTATATTTAAGCCTGACGTACTAGATTTGGACTTGATATAGTAAATTTAGGCTTAATATAGTACATTGAGATTTGACATAGTAGATTCAAGCTTGATATAGTGTATTCAGGAATGAAATATTAGACCTAGACTTTATATAATAGATTTAATTTTGATATTGTACACCTAGGCTTGAAAAAATATTTTTAAGTTTTACGTATTATTCTTCAGCTAGACGTAGCAGTCTTTTTCTTGACATAGTAGTCTTGAGCTTAGCACACTATCCTTAACCTTGGCACAGTAAATATAGGCTTGACATAGCAACTATAGGCAGTCATTATTATTATGATAGTCATAGTCATTGTCATTGTCAAAAGGAAAAAGCCTACGGCTTTTTCCTGTTTCTAATATATGTAATGGTTTGTTTTTCGAATGATCGTCTTTTAATGTATAATGCAAATAAATATTATCAAACAATTTGTGTTTAGTTCTCGTATCAAGTAACAAAAACGTTAAAAAAAATGAAACTAGTTTTGAAGTTTTCAGGTATTTTTCTAGTTTCTCGATTCCTACAATTCACAATCAACAGAACCATATGCTATTGTCTGTATATTTTATAAGCACTTGTCAGTCCTGTAACTCTAAGCACTGCACGTTTTTTACTTAGAACTAAAATTAATTTTGACTACTGGACGTGATCGATTCTTTATGTATGATCTGCTCTCGGTCTGATCCGATCTGTTCTCGGTCTTATCTGATCTCTCATTAGTCTGATCTGATCTGTTCTTTGTTTATGTGAAATTAGAAAAACATTTTGGGAGTAGATCGACCCCCCCCCTGGATACGGCCTTGGCCCTTGCCTATTCTTTTGGACATTGCTTGTCTTTTGGATATTGTTTATCTTTTTTTTTGTTTTTCCTTGTTGCTTTGCATCACGCAAGTTTATGCCCAGGGGTGTTAATTCCCGAAAATGTAGGAGAAAGAAGGAAAGATGTATTTTTGATGCTTAGGAACGCTGGAATTTTCTAATAAAAGGCGGTTACTATAAAGGAATACGGCTTCTCACTGGCTTCTCTGTAAGGCAAAGTGTAAGCGTACACGACGAATCTGGGAATAAGCTCGACGCAAACGCCATTAATAAGTATTTTGCTAGTAATTGCAGAAGTAATCCACCAATTTCCAGTGTTCCCCCCTTGGCTGTTCCATTTGAAATACCTGTGATTTTCCCTCACGAAGTTGCAAAGGTTCTTGAGAGACTTGACCCAAATAAGGCAACTTACCCTGGAGACATTCCAGCAACCCTGTACAAAGAAAACGCAACCTTTCTAGCTGAACCTCTGACTGCCTTTTTAAACCAATGCATTTTGAGTGGTACCTTTCCGGATGATTTAAAAAAGCAGTTGTAACGCCAATACCTAAGGTTTCGAATCCAAAAGGGGTGAGTGACCTACGACCTATATCTTTGACCCCTATTGTATCTAAAGTTTTCGAACATTTTCTAAAGAAATTGGTTACTAGAAGATTTCTGTGATAAAATAGATCCCTGTCAGTATGGGTTTATCAAAGAATCTAGCAGAGTACATTATCTCATCAAAATTGTGGTAGAAGATCTGGAGCATCTAGAAAATAAAGATGCATTTGTAGAAATATTGCAAGCAGACTTAGAAAAGGCTTTCGACAAATCAAGCCATCCAGATATTCTTGAGTCGATGACAGATTTTAGACATTTTTAATTCGGATAGTTTATAGTTTTTTTACACGGAAGGCAACAGAGTGTTAGTGCTGATGGGGTACAATTGGATTTTCTTGAGGTTTTCTGTGGAATACCCCAAGGTACCAAAACAGGACCTCTTTTATATCTTATACTGTGTAACAAAATTGCGACTTGGCATGAAAATAGACTGAAGTTCGCAGATAATTTAGCATTGCTGATACTTCAGATGCTAGGACCCATGATTAGTACGGAATGTATATTTTGCCGTCTGGTGCGCGACTGTGAAGAAAAACGGCTTTCAAATAATAGGAAAAAGCCAGCACTTATGAGAGTCTCATTTTTGAAAAAAGAAGTTCCTAGTCAAAGTGATATAAATGTGCCAATTGTAAATAATATGACAATTTTAGGTTTGACTTTTAACTAAAAAATGTCATGGATGGATCATGTAAATAGTTGTACTAAGAAGGTGAATATAGCGTTGCGTAATCTAGTCACAATTTGGCGATTCGGTTTTAGTCGTTTTTAACTGTTGAATTTTTATAAATTGTACATTCGGAGTATTTTAGAGTATGCTTGTCCTGTGTGGCATTCGGGGCTAAGTAAAGAGCAACGAAATGACCTTGAGAATGTGCAGGAACGAGCTACCCGTGTGATATTAGGTCCGGAATTCACGAATTATGATGATAGCCTTAAAATCCTAGGCCTAGATGGACTTGATGCCAGGCGACACCAGCTTACAATGGCCTTTGGACAGAAGCTTTTGGAGTCAAGCAGGCATCGAGATTTTCTCCCTGAACCAGCAAGAACAGGGTGTCATACAAGTCACCAGAATAAACTCGAGCCTTGTAAGCCTATGGCCACCAACCAACACAGATTGTCTTTTTAACAGTATTTTGTGTCTCATTTTAATAACTAAGTGGCAAGGAAGAATGGTTATTTAAATTATGTTATGTCTCCTTTAATTCTTGTTATTTGACATAATAAATTCGTATTGTATCGTATCGTTTCGTAAATAAAAAGACTAAGAAAAAAGGTATTTATAATGAAGATACGAAAAAGAAAGATTTCTCAAAATCTAGCATAAGAGGACGCGCAAAGACTTGTCCCCTCATTCAAATGCATGACTGTACTGTCAGGAAGGAAGTAGTTCACACCTTGTTTCTATTCTTCTTGTATTTTTTAGATTTTTAGTCTATTTAACAGTTAAACTTCTTTCTTTCTTCCTTTTTTCTCTTCTAAGGTTATATCTTTTTCCCTTAGTCCTTGCAGTCTGCTTGTACTACTACGAACAACTAGCTGGAGCACCAAGTTCCGTGTAGTTAGCACTGGTGTGCACACTCTTCTTCCATGCTAATCTACTCAAAGCTTCGCTCTTTACCCCATTCTCTGTGTAGCATCAATTTTTTTTAATATCTTGCCCGTGAACTCTCCCTACCTCACTCAGGGACGAACTTATTTTTCGTTTGGCACCATAAGGATGGCCAAAAAAAGCACAGTATTTGGCTTTCTGTCATCATTCACTCGTGAACGTGGCTTAGCCATCTTGAACTTTCTCTCGTTATAGCCATCTTGAACTTTCTCTCGTAAAGTGGAATGGAATCAAACCTTTCAAAAGAATACCTGAAACTCAGTGGCGGTTCTGGCCTCTCTTGCGCGCGGGGTAAAATCTTGCCTAGGTCCCACTCCCTGTCTGCTACAAAATTCCCAGGCCAAATTTTAAGCAAATTTTTATTTATCATCAAAATTATTTTCAATTTATTCAGTTCATTGTCAGAGTTCAACGAGTGAAGAGCTAAACAAGTTTTCAATTGATATAATAAAGAACGACCTCTTACCTATGCTAAATATTATACGCCACTTAATTATAGTATAGGTTATCCGGGTTGCTACAGTAAAGAACGATCTCTCATCCATAGTAACTGATCCGGGTTGCAGCGGTAGCTAGCAACCTAGTAAGAGACGATCACGTCCAATGTTAAGAAATATAAAAACCCATAGTTCTTAAAAAAAGAGTCAGATCAAAACAAAAAGTACACCATTAGAAACGCCTTGTCCGAAACCCCTGAATAGTAAAATTTCTGTCCCTTGGCTTGAACAGCAAGGGAAATATATTGGCTTGAAAATCAAGAAAAGTGGCAGCTACTACAACATTCTGCCTAAACGGGATATTTTTTTCTTTTTTCTTTTTTTTTTCTTTTTTTGTATCCAGAGATAGCTTGGCACTGGAACATCGTAGAGGGTTGTTCAATAGCTCATTTTAAAGGAAATTAATTGGGTTAAAAATATATAGTAACTAAAATAAATTATTTCTAAAAGAGAATAAATTTTTCCACCAAATTTACAATAAAGAACGACACCTAGCCCATGTTAACTGAAACATAAATAGGGATTATTTAATTTCCATCAGTATTATGACTGTAGAGATGGCTGAAACCTAGTAAAGAACAAACCATTACAGTAAAGAACAAACTTACAAACCCATAGAAACTAAAATAAGATTATAATTTCATTTTAAAGATTGATCAATGATGTCATAATCGTATTTTTTAGCCAGGTCGTCTCTTACTATTCCAATTAAGAAAAAGTCGTAGGCTTTTTCCTGTTTGTAATACAGTAAGGATTTCAGTAAAGGGGCGACAATATTCCAGTAAAAGATGCTTCAAATGAGAGGAAAGAAGACACAATTTCTCATTCTGGCAGTAAGAGTTCATCCAAATCTAATAATGAGGAAAACATTGAGGGCCAAGAGAAAAAAGAAGTAAATCAGCACATTCTGACTAATGAGGACATTCTGAAGATGCTTTGTACAGATGCAGAAGAAAATTTAACACAGAAGTTTCTGCCTCCTAGTACTCTACCTGAAAATTCAACGAAAGTGCAAAAATTTAAAAAGCAGAAACTCCTCTACATCCTCAAACAAAAGTTAGAAGAGATGTACGAAGAGGAATTTTCTTCAAAAGTATTGTTCGAGATAAATAAACTCGATTGGATAAATAATCTAAGAGAGCATAATTACAATAAGGATCGATAGTGTAAATGGAAATTTTGTATCCGGGTTGCAGCGGTAGTTAGCAATCCGGGTTGCAGCGGTAGCTAGCAACCTAGTAAGAGACGATCACCTCCAATGTCAATTATAATAAGGAACGACCTCTTGCCTATACTAAATTTTACACGCCACTTAATTGTAGTATAGGTTAGTAATTCAACAGATAATACATTAAGAAACGATCATTGGAATAACAAACCATTGCATACTTTGTACTTAGTTAGCTACTTGATTGTTTGAGGTTCGTTTGTTACTATTTCAAAGAAGAAAAAGCTGTAGGCTTTTTCCTGTTTGTAATCATATAGCATAGAATATGGGTTGCAGCGGTAGCTAGCAACCTAGTAAGAGATGATCAGTCCAATATTAAGAAATATAAAAACCCAGAACTCCAAAAAAAAGAGTCAGATCAAAACAAAAGACGTCATGACGTCATGAAATAATATCATTACGCCATCGCGTCATTTTTTGGGGAAGATTTTTTACCATATAAAATAAACGGGCTTTCAAAAAAATTTGTTAGTGGGAATCACAAGGAATCACCACGCCGGAGATTAGACGTCGGTCTCGCTGTGGGTATTTAAAACTAGGATCCGAACTTATGTCTTATGACACCATAGTCGTTCATAAATTTCTTCTCGAAAATACTAATCTCGTTTACGTAACGTAAAACGATCAAGACCAGAGAAAATTATAATGGATCGATATATTTCATCGTAAATATTGTCAGTCAAGAGTTATCAAATAGTTGGTTGTAACGAACTGTATAATAAGAGTGACTCATCTCAATAGTAGATGAAACTCTAAAAACGGAATTTTGATACCAATAGATACATCAAAAGAATTGGATTTTTATGCTGATCCTGGTATGCTGATCCTATAGCCACTGTACTATAATAAATAAAAATACCAGTCAATTTGAACCATGTCAGTAATCCGGGTTGCAGCGGTAGCTAGCAATCTAAAAAGAGAAAATCACGCCCCATAGTTAAATTAAAATAGCCCATAACTCCTAAAATTATCCGGGTTGCAGCGGTAGCTAGCAACCTAGTAAGAGACGATCACGTCCAATGTTAAGAAATATAAAAACCCATAGTTCCTAACAAAGGAGTCAGATCAAAACAAAAAGTACACCATTAGAACCGGCTTGTCCGAAACCCCTGTATAGGAAACTTTCTGTCCCTTGGCTTGAACAGCAAGAGAAATATATTGGCTTGAAAATCAAGAAAATTGACTTTAACCACGTTATTCTCCCCAAACGGGATATTTTTTTCTCTTTTCTTTTTTTCTTTTCCACAGATAGCTTGGCACTGGAACATCGTAGAGGGTTGTTCAATAGCTCATTTTAAAGGAAATTAATTGGGTTAAAAACCTTTTGTAACTAAAATAAATTATTTCTAAAAGAGAATAAATTTTTCCACCAAAAACTGCATTTTCGATGTCTTTTCACACTGCAGTCTTTCAAACATAATCGTATACCAGCGGTAAGATTTGAACCCACGCCTCCGAAGAGACTGGTGGCTAACACCAGTGCCTTGGACCACTCGGCTAGGCTGCCTCTAATAAAAAAATATATATGTGAATTTGGGTTGCAGCAGTAGCTAGCAACCTAGTAAGAGACGATCAGTCCAATGCTAAGAAATATAACAAAACTCCTAAAATAGAGTCAGATCAAAACAAAAGTACATCATTAGAATTACCTTGTCTGAAACCCTACTAGATAAATAATGAATATCATCATAGTTTTATATTAGAGCTATGACGTGAATAGAAAAACACGAAATTATATTGTTGTTTCTGAAGACGTCATGAAATAATATCATTGCGCTATGACGTCTCCATAAAATAAAATCATTACGCCGTGACGTCATAATTACTACATAAGAAGCGTCAGAACTGTAAATGTTCTCATTCATAATTACATAATGGTTTCAATCAAGCAAGCTGCACGCAAGTTAAAATTATATTAAAGAACGAACTATAGCCTATAGTTATTGAACTATCCGGGTTGCAGTGGTTTATAATAAAGAACAACCTCCTGCCTATACTAAATTTTATTAAAGATCATTGAAATAACCAACAATTGCATACATTTTACTTAGTTAGCTACTTGATTGTTTGAGGTTCGTTATAATAAAGAACGACCTCTTGCCTATACTAAATTATATAGGTCACCTAACTATAGTATAGGTTAATAAATTTACATTAAAAGACGATCACTGAAATAACAAACCATTCCATACATTGGACTTAGTTAGCTACTTGATTGTTTGAGTTTCGTCTCTTACTATTTAAAAGAAGAAAAAGCCGTAGGCTTTTTCCTGTTTGTATTTATAGTTAAAAAACGAACTCAGGTCCAAAGAAAGTGAACCCTGTGGTTCATTCATATTATCTTCATTATTTTAGCTAGAATGTAAATAAACAAGTTTCTTTTTCAAATTTTAAACTGAAAAGATAGTGCTTTTAATTCAACATATTAAAAGTTATCCCCGACGGGGAATCGAACCCCCTCTCCCAAGTAACAAGTGGGTATGCTTACCATTAGATCCAGGTTGCAGCGGTAGCTAGCAACCTAGTAAGAGACGATCACGTCCATCCGGGTTGCAGCGGTAGCTAGCAACCTAGTAAGAGACGATCACGTCCAATGTTAAGAAATATAAAAACCCATAGTTCCTAACAAAGGAGTCAGATCAAAACAAAAAGTACACCATTAGAACCGCCTTGTCCGAAACCCCTGTATAGGAAACTTTCTGTCCCTTGGCTTGAACAGCAAGGGAAATATATTGGCTTGAAAATCAAGAAAATTGACTTTAACCACGTTATTCTCCCCAAACGGGATATTTTTTTCTCTTTTCTTTTTTTCTTTTCCACAGATAGCTTGGCACTGGAACATCTTAGAGGGTTGTTCAATAGCTCATTTTAAAGGAAATTAATTGGGTTAAAAACCTTTTGTAACTAAAATAAATTATTTCTAAAAGAGAATAAATTTTTTCACCAAAAACTGCATTTTCGATGTCTTTTCACACTGCAGTCTTTCAAACATAATCGTATACCAGCGGTAAGATTTGAACCCACGCCTCCGAAGAGACTGGTGGCTAACACCAGTGCCTTGGACCACTCGGCCAGGCTGCCTCTCGTAAATAAATATATATGTGAATTTGGGTTGCAGCAGTAGCTAGCAACCTAGTAAGAGATTATAATAAAGAACGACCTCTTGCCTATACTAAATTTTACACGCCACTTAATTGTAGTATAGGTTAGTAATTCAACAGATATTACATTAAGAAACGATCATTGGAATAACAAACCATTGCATACTTTGTACTTAGTTAGCTACTTGATTGTTTGAGGTTCGTTTCTTACTATTTCAAAGAAGAAAAAGCCGTAGGCTTTTTCCTGTTTGTAATCATATAGCATAGAATATGGGTTGCAGCGGTAGCTAGCAACCTAGTAAGAGATGATCAGTCCAATGTTAAGAAATATAAAAACCCAGAACTCCAAAAAAAAGAGTCAGATCAAAACAAAAGACGTCATGACGTCATGAAATAATATCATTACGCCATGGCGTCATTTTTTGGGGAAGATTTTTTACCATATAAAATAAACGGGCTTTAAAAAAATTTTTTTAGTGGGAATCACAGGGAATCACAAAGCCAGCTATCAGAAGACTGGCTCACCGAGGTTGTGTAAAACGTATATCTGGCCTAATTTACGAGGAAACCAGAGGCGTTCTTAAAGTTTTTCTAGAAAATGTTATTCGCGATGCTGTCACGTACACAGAGCATGCCAAAAGAATATTATAAAGGATCGATATATTTCATCGTAAATATTGTCAGTCAAGAGTTATCAAATAGTTGGTTGTAACGAACTGTATAATAAGAGTGACTCATCTCAATAGTAGCTGAAACTCTAAAAACGAAATTTTGATACCAATAGATACATAAAAAAAATTGGATTTTTATGCTGATCCTGGTATGCTGATCCTATAGCCACTGTACTATAATAACTAAAAATACCAGAGTCAATTTGAACCATGTCAGTAATCCGGGTTACAGCGGTAGCTAGCAACCTAAAAAGAGAAAATCACGCCCCATAGTTAAATTAAAATAGCCCATAACTCCTAAAATTATCCGGGTTGCAGCGGTAGCAAGCAACCTAGTAAGAGACGATCACGTCCAATGTTAAGAAATATAAATACCCATAGTTCCTAACAAAGGAGTCAGATCAAAACAAAAAGTACACCATTAGAACCGCCTTGTCCAAAACCCCTGTATAGGAAACTTTCTGTCTCTTGGCTTGAACAGCAAGGGAAATATATTGGCTTGAAAATCAAGAAAATTGACTTTAACCACGTTATTCTCCCCAAACGGGATATTTTTTTCTCTTTTCTTGTTTTCTTTTCCACAGATAGCTTGGCACTGGAACATCGTAGAGGGTTGTTCAATAGCTCATTTTAAAGGAAATTAATTGGGTTAAAAACCTTTTGTAACTAAAATAAATTATTTCTAAAAGATAATAAATTTTTCCACCAAAAACTGCATTTTCGATGTCTTTTCACACTGCAGTCTTTCAAACATAATCGTATACCAGCGGTAAGATTTGAACCCACGCCTCCGAAGAGACTGGTGGCTAACACCAGTGCCTTGGACCACTCGGCCAGGCTGCCTCTCATAAATAAATATATATGTGAATTTGGGTTGCAGCAGTAGCTAGCAACCTAGTAAGAGATTATAATAAAGAACGACCTCTTGCCTATACTAAATTTTACACGCCACTTAATTGTAGTATAGGTTAGTAATTCAACAGATATTACATTAAGAAACGATCATTGGAATAACTTTTCATTGCATACTTTGTACTTAGTTAGCTACTTGATTGTTTGAGGTTCGTTTCTTACTATTTCAAAGAAGAAAAAGCCGTAGGCTTTTTCCTGTTTGTAATCATATAGCATAGAATATGGGTTGCAGCGGTAGCTAGCAACCTAGTAAGAGATGATCAGTCCAATGTTATTACAGTAAAGAACGAATTTCAGCCCATAGTAACTAAAGTAAGATTATAAATTTAAGACTAAAACGAGTACTTTGTTTGCTTTGGTATGAAATACTGGCAGCGTTGGGATTTGAATCCACACTTCGAAAGATACGGGTGGCTGAAACCAATGCCTTAGACCTCTCGGCCAAGCTGCCTCGGATAACTATGTGTATATCACGTATAGTGACAAAAATTTTATAATAAAGAACGACCTCTTGCCTATACTAAATTTTATAGGCCACTTAACTATAGTATAGGCTAGTACAGTTATTATATTTAAGGTCAATATATTAAAATTTTCCACTAAAAAACGGTCATTGGAATAAAAACCCAATACATACATTTGATTTAGTTAGCTACTTGATTGTTTGAGGCTAGTCTCTTACTATTTCAAAGAAGAAAAAGCCCTAGGCTTTTTCCTGTTTGTAATCAATTAGAAAGAGTTCTACCTTTACAATGAGTTACTTAGTCCGGGTTGCAGTGGTAGCTATCAACCTAGTAAGAGACGATCACGTACAATGTTAAGAAATAAAAAACCCATAGCTCCTAAAAAAGGAGTCAAATCAAAACAAAAAGTACACCATTAGAACCGCCTTGTCCGAAACCTCTATAAAGGAAACTTACCGTCCTTTGGCTTGAATAACAAAGAAAATATATTGGCTTGAAAATCAAGCAAATTGACTTTTACCACGTTATTCTCCACAAACGGGATATTTTTTTCTCTTTTCTTTTGTATCCAGAGATAGCTTGGCACTGGAACATCGTAGAGGGTTGTTCAATAGCTCATTTTAAAGGAAATTAATTGGGTTAATAACCTTTTGTAACTAAAATAAATTATTTCTAAAAGAGAATAAATTTTTCCACCAAAAACTGCATTTTCGATGTCTTTTCACACTGCAGTCTTTCAAACATAATCGTATGCCAGCGGTAAGATTTGAACCCACGCCTCCGAAGAGACTGGTGGCTAACACCAGTGCCTTGGACCACTCGGTCAGGTTGCCTCTCATAAATAAATATATATGTGAATCTGGGTTGCGGCAGTAGCTAGCAATCTAGTAAGAGACGATCAGTCCAATGCTAAGACATATAACAAAACTCCTATAAATAGAGTCAAATCAAAACAAAAGTACATCATTAGAATTACCTTGTCTGACACCCTACTAGATAAATATTGAATGTCGTCATAGTTTTATATTAGAGCTATGACGTGAATAGAAAAACACGAAAATATATTGTTGTTTCTGAAGACGTCATGAAATAATATCATTGCGCTATGACGTCAATAAAATCATTACGCCGTGACGTCATAATTACTATATAAGAAGCGTCAGAACTGTAAATGTTCTCATTCATAATTACATAATGGTTTCAATCAAGCAAGCTATACGCAAGTTGAAAAAACAGTACTACACAAATTACAGTAAAGAACGATAGCTAGCGACCTAGTAAGATGTTACATTAAAAGACGATCATTGGAATAAAAAGTTATTGCATGCATTGGACTTAGTTAGCTACTTGATCGTTTGAGGTTCGTCTCTTACTATTTCAAAGAAGAAAAAGCCGTAGGCTTTTTCCTGTTTGTAATATTTTCCTGTTTGTTATCAGGGTTACAGCAGTATTACATAAAGGACCGATATAACTTATCATAAATGGTGTTTGTCAATTATTATTAGAGTAAAGAATTTTAAGAAAGAACGACCTCTTACCTATAATAAATTTTATACGTCACTTAATTATAGTATAGGTTAGTAATTCAACAGATACCATGGCAATGGAACATTGTAGAGAGTTGTTCAATGGCTCATTTTGAAGGAAATTGTCCGGGTTGCAGCGGTAGCTAGCAACCTAGTAAAAGACGATCACCTCCGATGTAAAGAAATATAAAACCCCCCAACTCCGAAAAAAATAGTCAGATCAAAAAAAAAAGTATACCATTAGAACCGCCTTGTCCGAAATCTTTATAAAAGAAACTTACCGCCCTTTGGCTTGAATAACAAAGAAAATATATTGGTTTGAAAATCAAGCAAATTGACTTTTACCACGTTATTCTCCACAAACGGGATATTTTTTTCTTTCCGCTTGATTTTTCTTCTCAGCTAGCTGGGCACTGCAAAATCATAGAGAGCTGTATAATAGCTCATTTTAAAGGAAATTGCAACATCTAGTCACTTTTGTAATTAAAAATAAAATACTTTTTAAAGTAGAATCAATTTTGTCAAAAAAATTGCATGTTTGATGTATTTTCATGCTGCAGTCTTTTCAAAGATATTTGAATTTTGAAGCAATCAAACAGTTCATGGTAATGAACTCTATAGTAATTATAGCTCCTTGTCTCAATAGTAACCGAAACTCCTGGAACCAAAATTTTATTTTTTGGCTTAATCGCTAAAATTATTATGTAAACTGCAAAAATATCTATGATTCCTAATCAGTAATAGTAATTTCTTAATTTAAACTATAAAAATAAATAAAAATTTAAAAATTAGTCTTGCTTTTTGTCTCCTAGATCCAAAATTTTTCCATCTCCGTTAAAAGCTATTTTTGTATCCTGGAACCAAACTTTTTTTGGTTTGTAACCCGTAAAGTACGTATCTCCATATTTTTGTCTTATAATTCCAATTATTTTAGTTTTCAGTCCAGAATCGCTAAACTTATTATGTAAACTGCAAAAATATTTATGGTGTCTAACCAATAATACTAATTTTGTAATTCAAACAAGATAAATACCTGAAAATTTAAAAATTAGTTTTTTTTATGCTAGGTTTTAGATACTCGACACGGGGTATTGTGTACTTAATAATTTTAAACATTGAAAAAATATGGTCTCACGCGAGTGGAAAAAAAGAAAGAATAACCAAAAAAACTATCAAAATAGAGCAATCCAAATTTATATTAATAGAAAACTTTACTACACAAAAAATAAAGCTAACATCCTGAAATATAGGAAAAGTCTATTTAAAAGAGATAAAAATGCCACCGAACTCAATAAAGCTCGAGAACGCGTAAGGATTGCTACTAAGATGTCTTGTGATCCAGAATTTAAGAAAATGAAATATGACAGAGCAAAACAGAGGTATGTTACGGATCAGGGGTATCGAGAAGGGAAAATTGAGAAAGCCAAACAAAAGAGCAAGGAACGGTATGATAACGATATAGATTACCGAAACAAACATAAGAAAAAAGTTTCTACCAGAATAATGGGTAGATACTGGGGTGACATCCGGGTTGCAGCGGTAGCTAGCAACCTAGTAAGTGACGATCACGTCCAATGTTAAGAAATATAAAAACCCATAGTTCCTAACAGAGGAGTCAGATCAAAACAAAAAGTACACCATTAGAACCGTCTTGTCCGAAACCTCTATAAAGGAAACTTACCGCCCTTTGGCTTGAATAACAAAGAAAATATATTGGCTTGAAAATCAAGCAAATTGACTTTTACCACGTTATTCTCCACAAACGGGATATTTTTTTCTCTTTTCTTTTGTATCCAGAGATAGCTTGGCACTGGAACATCGTAGAGGGTTGTTCAATAGCTAATAATAATAATAAATTATTTCTAAAAGAGAATAAATTTTTCCACCAAAAACTGCATTTTCGATGTCTTTTCACACTGCAGTCTTTCAAACATAATCGTATACCAGTGGTAAGATTTGAACCCACGCCTCCGAAGAGACTGGTGGCTAACACCAGTGCCTTGGACCACTCGGTCAGGTTGCCTCTCATAAATAAATAAATATGTGAATCTGGGTTGCGGCAGTAGCTAGCAATCTAGTAAGAGACGATCAGTCCAATGCTAAGAATTATAACAAAACTCCTAAAAATAGAGTCAAATCAAAACAAAAGTACATCATTAGAATTACCTTGTCTGAAACCCTACTAGATAAATATTGAATGTCGTCATAGTTTTATATTAGAGCTATGACGTGAATAGAAAAACACGAAAATATATTGCTGTTTCTGATGACGTCATGAAATAATATCATTGCGCTATGACGTCAATAAAATCATTACGCCGTGACGTCTAAATTACTATATAAGAAGCGTCAGAACTGTAAATGTTCTGATTCATAATTACATAATGGTTTCAATCAAGCAAGCTATACGCAAGTTGAATAAACAGTACTACACAAACAACAGAGATAGTAACTTGAAAAGAAAAAAGCAAAGGTATTCAACCGACCAGGCGTATCGAGAAGTAATAATTGAGAGAGCAAAACAAAACAGCAAGATGTGTTATCTCAATGATGAAGATTATAGACACGCAAAAATTGAGACAGCCAAACAAAAGTTCAAGGATAGTTATCACAATGATGAAGATTACCGCATCAAATATAAGAAAAACCAAAAGCAAAGGTATTCAACCGTCCAGATGTATCGAGAAGTAAAAATTGAGACAGCCAAACAAAAGATCAAGGAGCGTTACTGGGGTGACAAAATCTATAATGAAAAAATTAAATTCTCTGCGAGGTTGTACTGAAGAACGCATAAGGACAAAGGGAAAAATTACATTCAGAAATACAAGAAGATGGCAAAAATGCAGGCTGATCTTTGTAAATTGAGAAACATTTTACGCATGTTTTTACATTAAAAGACGATCACTGAAATAACAAACCATTCCATACATTGGACTTAGTTAGCTACCTGATTGTTTGAGTTTCGTCTCTTACTATTTAAAAGAAGAAAAAGCCGTAGGCTTTTTCCTGTTTGTATTTATAGTTAAAAAACGAACTCAAGTCCAAAGAAACTGAACACTGTGGTTCATTCATATTATCTTCATTATTTTAGCTAGAATGTAAATAAACAAGTTTCTTTTTTAAATTTTAAATTGAAAAGATAGTGCTTTTAATTCAACATATTAAAAGTTCTCCCCGACGGGGAATCGAACCCACTTCTCCCAGGTAACAAGTGGGCATACTTACCATTAGACTATCGAAGACTTTTAAAATAAGAGTTACATATAAGATATGATAATTACAGTAAAGACCGATCTCTCGCCCATATTAACTGAGATATGGTGGTTCCAGGGGTAGCTGCAAGATATCTAGATTGTAGCGGTATCCGGGTTGCAGTGGTAGCTAGCAACCTAGTAAGAAACGATCAGTCCAATGCTAAGATTTACAGTAAAGAACGACCCTTAGCTCATAGTAAGAGAAATAAGAATATCCAGGTTGCATCGGTATCTGGCAACCTCTGGGTTGCAGTGGTATCACAGAGTTCGTGATAACAAACTGTATAGTAAGAGCAACTCGTCTCAATAGAAACCGAAACTCTAAAAAAGGAATTTTGATACCAATAGAACCGGATTGCAGCGGTCGCTAGCAACCTAGCAAGAGACAATCACGCGCTATAATAAAAACTGAAGTAATCCATAACTCCTTAAAAATAGATTCAGATCAAAATATAATAAAGAACGACCTCATGCCTATACTAAATTTTATACGCCACTGAATTATAGTATAGGTTAGTAATTCCACAGATAGTTTGGCACTGGAACATCGTAGAGAGTTTTTCTATGGCTCAATTTAAAGGAAATTAATGGGGTTAAAAATATTATATTAAAAGCCGATCATTAGAAGAACAAACCATTGCATACATTGGACTTAGTTAGCTCCCTTATTCTTAGAGAGTTGTCTCTTACTACTCCAAAGAAGAAAAAGCCGTAGGCTTTTCCTGTTTGTAATAAGGGTTTACATAATCTGGGTTGTCAATCCGGGTTGCATTACAGTTCATCCGGGTTGCAGCGGTAGCTAGCAACCTAGTAAGAGACGATCACGTCTAATGTTAAGAAATATAAAAACCCAACAGAGGAGTCAGATCAAAACAAAAAGTACACCATTAGAACCGCCTTGTCCAAAACCCCTGTATAGGAAACTTTCTGTCCCTTGGCTTGAACAGCAAGGAAAATATATTGGCTTGAAAATCAAGAAAAGTGGCAGCTACTACAACATTCTGCCTAAACGAGATATTTTTTTCTTTTTTCTTTTTTCTTTTCCACAGATAGCTTGGCACTGGAACATCGTAGAGAGTTGTTCAATAGCTCATTTTAAAGGAAATTAATTGGGTTAAAAATCTATAGTAACTAAAATAAATTATTTCTAAAAGAGAATAAATTTTTCCACCAAAAACTGCATTTTTGATGTCTTTTCACACTGCAGTCTTTCAAACATAATCGTATACCAGCGGTAAGATTTGAACCCACGCCTCCGAAGAGACTGGTGGCTAACACCAGTGTCTTGGACCACTCGGCCAGGCTGCCTCTTATAATTTGGATTGCAGCAGTAGCTAGCAACCTAGTAAGAGACGATCAGTCCCATGCTAAGAAATATAAAAACCCAAAACTCCTAAAAATAGAGTAAGATCAACACAAAAGTACATCATTAGAACTAACTTGTCTGAAATCCTACTAGATAAATAATGAATGTCGTCATAGCTTTATATTAGAGCTATGACGTGAATAGAAAAACACAAAATTATGTTGTGGTTTCTGAAGACGTCATGAAATATCCGGGTTGCAGCGGTAGCTAGCAACCTAGTAAGAGACGAACACCTCCAATGTAAAGAAATATAAAAAAACCCAACTCCTAAAAAAAAGAGTCAGATCAAAACAAAAAGTACACCATTAGAACCGCCTTGTCCGAAACCTCTATAAAGGAAACTTACCGCCCTTTGGCTTGAATAACAAAGAAAATATATTGGCTTGAAAATCAAGCAAATTGACTTTTACCACGTTATTCTCCACAAACGGGATATTTTTTCTCTTTTCTTTTATATCCAGAGATAGCTTGGCACTGGAACATCGTAGAGGGTTGTTCAATAGCTCATTTTAAAGGAAATTAATTGGGTTAAAAATCTATAGTAACTAAAATAAATTATTTCTAAAAGAGAATAAATTTTTCCACCAAAAACTGCATTTTCGATGTCTTTTCACACTGCAGTCTTTCAAACATAATCGCATACCAGTGGTAAGATTTGAACCCACGCCTCCGAAGAGACTGGTGGCTAACACCAGTGCCTTGGACCAATCGGCCAGGCTGCCTCTCATAAATAAATATATATGTGAATTTGGGTTGCAGCAGTTTCCGGGTTGCAGCGGTAGCTAGCAACCTAGTAAGAGACGTCACGTCCAATGTTAAGAAATATAAAAACCCATAGTTCTTAAAAAAAGAGTCAGATCAAAACAAAAAGTACACCATTAGAAACGCCTTGTCCGAAACCCCTGCATAGTAAAATTTCTGTCCCTTGGCTTGAACAGCAAGGGAAATATATTGGCTTGAAAATCAAGAAAAGTGGCAGCTACTACAATATTCTGCCTAAACGGGATATTTTTTTCTTTTTTTCTTTTTTTTTTTCTTTTTTTGTATCCAGAGATAGCTTGGCACTGGAACATCGTAGAGGGTTGTTCAATAGCTCATTTTACAGGAAATTAATTGGGTTAAAAATCTATAGTAACTAAAATAAATTATTTCTAAAAGAGAATAAATTTTTCCACCAAATTTACAATAAAGAACGACACCTAGCCCATGTTAACTGAAACATAAATAGGGATTATTTAATTTCCATCAGTATTATGACTGTAGAGATGGCTGAAACCTAGTAAAGAACAAACCATTACAGTAAAGAACAAACTTACAAACCCATAGAAACTAAAATAAGATTATAATTTCATTTTAAAGATTGATCAATGATGTCATAATCGTATTTTTTAGCCAGGTCGTCTCTTACTATTCCAATTAAGAAAAAGTCGTAGGCTTTTTCATGTTTGTAATACAGTAAGGATTTCAGTAAAGGGGCGACAATATTCCAGTAAAAGATGCTTCAAATGAGAGGAAAGAAGACACAATTTCTCATTCTGGCAGTAAGAGTTCATCCAAATCTAATAATGAGGAAAACATTGAGGCCCAAGAGAAAAAAGAAGTAAATCAGCACATTCTGACTAATGAGGACATTCTGAAGATGCTTTGTACAGATGCATAAGAAAATTTAACACAGAAGTTTCTGCCTCCTAGTACTCTACCTGAAAATTCAACGAAAGTGCAAAAATTTAAAAAGCAGAAACTCCTCTACATCCTCAAACAAAAGTTAGAAGAGATGTACGAAGAGGAATTTTCTGCAAAAGTATTGTTCGAGATAAATAAACTCGATTGGATACATAATCTAAGAGAGCATAATTACAATAAGGATCGATAGTGTAAATGGAAATTTTGTATCCGGGTTGCAGCGGTAGTTAGCAATTATAATAAGGAACGACCTCTTGCCTATACTAAATTTTACACGCCACTTAATTGTAGTATAGGTTAGTAATTCAACAGATAATACATTAAGAAACGATCATTGGAATAACAAACCATTGCATACTTTGTACTTAGTTAGCTACTTGATTGTTTGAGGTTCGTTTGTTACTATTTCAAAGAAGAAAAAGCCGTAGGCTTTTTCCTGTTTGTAATCATATAGCATAGAATATGGGTTGCAGCGGTAGCTAGCAACCTAGTAAGAGATGATCAGTCCAATATTAAGAAATATAAAAACCCAGAACTCCAAAAAAAAGAGTCAGATCAAAACAAAAGACGTCATGACGTCATGAAATAATATCATTACGCCATCGCGTCATTTTTTGGGGAAGATTTTTTACCATATAAAATAAACGGGCTTTCAAAAAAATTTGTTAGTGGGAATCACAAGGAATCACCACGCCGGAGTTTAGCAAACGTGATCGCCTTGTGTATTTCTAACGAGAAACCTACCTTCTTGACGAGTACCTTATAGCCGTTCTGTAAGATGATCTAGAAAATACTATTCTTTTTTATTTATCGTCACACGATCCTGACAAGAGAAAATTATAATGGATCGATATATTTCATCGTAAATATTGTCAGTCAAGAGTTATCAAATAGTTGGTTGTAACGAACTGTATAATAAGAGTGACTCATCTCAATAGTAGCTGAAACTCTAAAAACGAAATTTTGATACCAATAGATACATCAAAAGAATTGGATTTTTATGCTGATCCTGGTATGCTGATCCTATAGCCACTGTACTATAAAAACTAAAAATACCAGTCAATTTAAACCATGTCAGTAATCCGGGTTGCAGCGGTAGCTAGCAATCTAAAAAGAGAAAATCACGCCCCATAGTTAAATTAAAATAGCCCATAACTCCTAAAATTATCCGGGTTGCAGCGGTAGCTAGCAACCTAGTAAGAGACGATCACGTCCAATGTTAAGAAATATAAAAACCCATAGTTCCTAACAAAAGAGTCAGATCAAAACAAAAAGTACACCATTAGAACCGCCTTGTCCGAAACCCCTGTATAGGAAACTTTCTGTCCCTTGGCTTGAACAGCAAGGGAAATATATTGGCTTGAAAATCAAGAAAATTGACTTTAACCACGTTATTCTCCCCAAACGGGATATTTTTTTCTCTTTTCTTTTTTTCTTTTCCACAGATAGCTTGGCACTGGAACATCGTAGATGGTTGTTCAATAGCTCATTTTAAAGGAAATTAATTGGGTTAAAAACCTTTTGTAACTAAAATAAATTATTTCTAAAAGAGAATAAATTTTTCCACCAAAAACTGCATTTTCGATGTCTTTTCACACTGCAGTCTTTCAAACATAATCGTATACCAGCGGTAAGATTTGAACCCACGCCTCCGAAGAGACTGGTGGCTAACACCAGTGCCTTGGACCACTCGGCTAGGCTGCCTCTAATAAATAAATATATATGTGAATTTGGGTTGCAGCAGTAGCTAGCAACCTAGTAAGAGACGATCAGTCCAATGCTAAGAAATATAACAAAACTCCTAAAATAGAGTCAGATTAAAACAAAAGTACATCATTAGTTTACAGTAAAGAACGAACCTTAGCCCATATTAGCAGAAATAAGGCGTTGAGGAGGGGACAGGTCCTTTCATATATGGAATAATTTCTGTTCATTTTAAGTTTTTATGTCGCTTCTTACTTTCAGTTAAAAAAATTTGTTTTTTATTTAATTTTTGAACGTTTTTGAATAAATGAAGGTTTTGATCTTGGCTCACAGTACATGAATAATTAAAACAAAATCTTCATATTAATTTACTTTTATTTGGTTAAATGGCTTTCTCGAAACTTGTTTCATTTTATTTACGAACGTTTTTATTAGTAATAGATATACGTAACTTACGAATTAACTTACGTAACGAACTTCTATATTCATATATTTTTCATACGTATATTAGGGGCTTCGCCCCCTAGTCAATACCTTGCTCTTTAAGCGAAATTTCGAATTTTGTTCCAATTCTTTAAAAATGACCGCTTAATCACAAATGCCGTTAATTAGAATAAATAACTCTTATGAAAGTACTAAAAAATTTCTGGCTTAAAGAGTGAGGTATTGACTAGGGGGTGAACCAAATCATATATGTAATATTTTCTGTTCGTTTAAACTTTTGATGTTGCTACTGTTGCAGTTGAAAAACTTGTTTTTTTATATTTAATTTCTGATCATTCTTTAAATAAGGCTGGGAAGTCCGGCGTCCCCAACCTGGCAAGGTCCCTTCCCCCATGAAAAATTCCTTCATGGCAATATCCTTCTACCTGACCTCTGACCCAAGGCATGTACGCAGACATTTGTTTTTTTTTTGGGGGGGGGGCAATTTGTTTCGGGGGGGGCCAAATCCATCAAACCCATTAATCTGTGAGAAAAATCAGAAAATTATGGGAAAATGAAAAAATCGTGAGATTTCGGGGAGCCCGGGCCCGGAGGCCTCCCTTTGTACTTCCCTGCTTAACCCCCCCGCCCCACACTACCAGAAAAAATCTCCCCCGAAAACGTCTGTACTGTATACTTAACAATAACAAAAGCTATATGTTAAAATTCGGTAAAGTTCATAACTTTCAGCTCTCCTACCGGGAACTTTGGGGTATTAAGTCATCCTAAAAGACATACTTATAATATTTTCTAACATGCTGAACAAAATGGCTATCTCAAAATTTTAATCAGGTGACTTTGGGAAAACAATGAGCGTGGAGGGGTCCTAGTTGCCCTCCATTTTTTGGTCACTTAAAAAGGGCAGTAGAACTTTTAATTTCCATTCCAATGAGTCCTCCCACGATATTCTAGGACCACTGGGTCGATACGATCACCCCTGGGGAAAAAAAATAAACACTTACCCTTGATCTTTCTTCTGGCATAAAATGCTAAATTCCACATTTTTGTAGATAGGAGCTTGAAACCTCTACAGTAGGGTTGAATGATACGCAGAATATGATGGTGTGATTTTCATTAAGGTTCTATAATTTTTAGGGGGTCTTTCCCCCTTTTTTCGAAAATCAGCCAAATTTCTCAGGCGCGTAACTTTTGGTGGGTATGATTAAACATGATGAAACTTATATATTTGAAATGAAAATGAAAATCCAATTCTTTTGATGTATCTATTTGTATCAAAATACCGTTTTCTAGAGTTTCGGTTACCATTGAGCCGGGTCCCAATAACAGATACTATATGTTAACATTCGGTACAATTCATAACTTTCAGCCCTCCTCCGGGGGGCTTCGAGGATTAAGTCATCATGAAAGACATAGTTATAAAATTTTCGACCATGCTGAGCAAAATGGCTATCTTAAAATTTTGATTGGGTGACTTTGGGAAAAAAATGAGTGTGGGAGGGGGCCTAGTTGCCCTCCATTTTTTTGGTCACTTAAAAAGGGCACTAGAACTTTAAATTTCCGTTCAAATGAGCCCTCCCACGATATTCTAGGACCACTGGGTCGATACGATCACCCCTGGGGAAAAAAACCAATAAACACGCATCCGTGATCTTTCTTCTGGCAAAAAATGGAAAATTCCACATTTTTTTAGATATGAGCTTGAAACCTCTACAGTAGGGTTCTCTGATGCACTGAATATGATGCTGTGATTTTCATTAAAATTCTACTGTTTTAGGGGGTCTTTCCCCCGTTTTTCGAAAATCAGCCAAATTTTCTCAGGGGCGTAACTTTTGATAGGTAAAACTAAACTTGATGAAACTTATATATTTGAAATCAGAAATAAAATCTGATTCTTTTGATGTCTCTATTGGTATCAAAACTCCGGTTTTCAGAGTTTCGGCTACCATTGAGCCGGGTCGCTCCTCACTTACAGTTTGTTGCCACGAACTGTTTGATATATATATATATATATATATATATATATATATATATATATATATATATATATATATATATATATATATATATATATATATATATATATATATATATATATATATATATATATATATATATATATATATATATATATATATATATATATATATATATATATATATATATATATATATTATATCTTTTTT
The DNA here is from genome assembly GCF_049724085.1 of Artemia sp. Qi Xiang Cuo. Classification (NCBI taxonomy): domain Eukaryota; kingdom Metazoa; phylum Arthropoda; class Branchiopoda; order Anostraca; family Artemiidae; genus Artemia; species Artemia sp. Qi Xiang Cuo. The sequence continues at coordinate 15,207,100 of NC_142802.1, read as the reverse complement.
TCTATATCTTTTCCTGTAATTCTATTGCAGTTTAGTACACTCTCAAGATATTCTAACCATCTTTCTTTAACTCTTTTCTTATAACTACTTGTGGTCCCGTTACTATTCTTAACTGGGACATGTCCATATTTACTATGTTCGATTTCATTACCTTGTTTGGATAAAGTCAAGTGGATTGGTATATCGTTTTGCCCGTCCATTTACGAAACTTGCTCCGAGTTGGTTACTAATGGATTAAAAAATATTCGCGTGTCATATCGTAAGATATCTCCAAATCCGGGTTGCAGCGGTAGCTAGCAACCTAGTAAGAGACGATCACGTCCAATGTTAAGAAATATAAAAACCCATAGTTCTTAAAAAAAGAGTCAGATCAAAACAAAAAGTACACCATTAGAACCGCCTTGTCCGAAACCCCTGCATAGTAAAATTTCTGTCCCTTGGCTTGAACAGCAAGGAAAATATATTGGCTTGAAAATCAAGAAAAGTGGCAGCTACTACAACATTCTGCCTAAACGGGATATTTTTTTCTTTTTTTCTTTTTTTTTCTTTTGTATCCAGAGATAGCTTGGCACTGGAACATCATAGAGGGTTGTTCAATAGCTCATTTTAAAGGAAATTAATTGGGTTAAAAATCTATAGTAACTAAAATAAATTATTTCTAAAAGAGAATAAATTTTTCCACCAAAAACTGCATTTTGATGTCTTTTCACTCTGCAGTCTTTCAAACATAATCGTATACCAGCGGTAAGAATTGAACCCACACCTCTGAAGAGACTGGTGGCTAACACCAGTGCCTTGGACCACTCGGCCAGGCTGAGTCTCATAAATAAATATATATATGTGAATTTGGGTTGCAGCAGTAGCTAGCAACCTAGTCAGAGACGATCAGTCCAATGCTAAGAAATATAAAAACCCAAAACTCCTAAAAATAGAGTCATATCAAAACAAAAGTATATCATTAGAAATACCTTGTCTGAAACCCTACTAGATAAATAATGAACGTCATCATAGTTTTATATTAGAGTTATGACGTGAATAGAGTGACGTCATAATTAGTATATAAGGAAAGTCAAAACTGAAAATTCTTTCATTCTTGATTAGAATAATGGTTAGATCAAAGCAGGCTATACGCAAGTTGAAGAAAGAGTACTACACAAACAACAGAGATAGTAACTTGAAGAGAAAAAAGCAAAGGTATTCAACCGACCAGGCGTATCGAGAAGTAATAATTGAGAGAGCAAAACAAAACAGCAAGATGTGTTATCACAATGATGAAGATTATAGACATGCAAAAATTGAGACAGCCAAACAAAAGATCAAGGAACGGTATGGTAATGATGAACATTACAGAGAAGCAAGAATTGAGCAGGCAAAACAAAAGATCAAGGAGCGTTATCACAATGATAAACTTTATAGAGAAGCAACAATTGAGCAGGCTAGACAAAAGAGCAGGGAACGTTATCACAATGATGAAGATTATAGACATGCAAAAATTGAGACAGCCAAACAAAAGATCAAGGAACGGTATGGTAATGATGAACATTACAGAGAAGCAAGAATTGAGCAGGCTAGACAAAAGAGCAGGGAACGGTATGATATACAGTAAAGAACGATCGCTCATGCATAGTAACTGATATATGGTGGTTCCAGGGGTAGTTACTTGTGGTTCGTCTCTTACTATTTCAAAGAAGAAAAAGCCATAGGCTTTTTCCTGTTCGTAATGATATAGCATAAAACGAATTCCAAGTTGTAACTGACGTCATCCTGGTTGTTATAGTAAAGAACGAACTCTTGCCCTTATCTGGGTTGCAGCGGTAGCTAGCAACCTAGTAAGAGACGATCACGTCCAATGTTAAGAAATATAGAAACCCATAGTTCTTAAAAAAAGAGTCAGATCAAAACAAAAAGTACACCATTAGAACCGCCTTGTCCGAAACCCCTGCATAGTAAAATTTCTGTCCCTTGGCTTGAACAGCAAGGGAAATATATTGGCTTGAAAATCAAGAAAAGTGGCAGCTACTACAACATTCTGCCTAAACGGGATATTTTTTCTTTTTTTCTTTTTTTTTTCTTTTGTATCCAGAGATAGCTTGGCACTGGAACATCGTAGAGGGTTGTTCAATAGCTCATTTTAAAGGAAATTAATTGGGTTAAAAATCTATAGTAACTAAAATAAATTATTTCTAAAAGAGAATAAATTTTTCCACCAAAAACTGCATTTTGATGTCTTTTCACACTGCAGTCTTTCAAACATAATCGTATACCAGCGGTAAGAATTGAACCCACGCCTCTGAAGAGACTGGTGGCTAACACCAGTGCCTTGGACCACTCGGCCAGGCTGCCTCTCATAAATAAATATATATGTGAATTTGGGTTGCAGCAGTAGCTAGCAACCTAGTAAGAGACGATCAGTCCAATGCTAAGAAATATAAAAACCCAAAACTCCTAAAAATAGAGTCAGATCAAAACAAAAGTACATCATTAGAAATACCTTGTCTGAAACCCTACTAGATAAATAATTACATTAAAAGACGATCACTGAAATAACAAACCTTTCCATACATTGGACTTAGTTAGCTACTTGATTGTTTAAGTTTCGTCTCTTACTATTTAAAAGAAGAAAAAGCCGTAGGCTTTTTCCTGTTTGTAATTTATAGTTAAAAAACGAACTCAAGTCCAAAGAAACTGAACACTGTGGTTCATTTATATTATCTTCATTATTTTAGCTCAGAAATGTTATAATAAAGATCAAACTCTTCCCTATACTAACTTGCATACGCAACTTCACTATAGTTAAGATTACAGTATTTATATTTTTTTACATTAAAAGACGATCACTGAAATAACAAACCATTCCATACATTAGACTTAGTTAGCTACTTGATTGTTTGAGTTTCGTCTCTTACTATTTAAAAGAAGAAAAAGCCGTAGGCTTTTTCCTGTTTGTATTTATAGTTAAAAAACGAACTCAAGTCCAAAGAAACTGAACACTGTGGTTCATTCATATTATCTTCATTATTTTAGCTAGAATGTAAATAAACAAGTTTCTTTTTTAAATTTGAAATTGAAAAGATAGTGCTTTTAATTCAACATATTAAAAGTTCTTCCCGACGGGGAATCGAACCCCCTTCTCCCAAGTAAAAAGTGGGCATACTTACCATTAGACTATCGATGACTTATAAAATAAAAGTTACATATAAGATATGATAATAATTTTTTAATCCGGGTTACATAAAGGCTCGATCATCGAATTTTTACATTAAAGAACGAACTTTAGTCCATAGTTTATATTAAAGGACGATCATTAGAAAAGCACAACATTGCATATATTGGACTGAGTTAGTTTTTCACTTTAGAATCGCTAAAGTTTTTTACAGTAAGGACCGAAGTCTATCTCATAGTAACTAATGCAACGGGAAAAAGAAAAGAGGTCTGTGGTATATATTACGTCATAAAAGGTTACATTTGATTCTACATTAAAATACGATCATTGGAATAACATTTCACTATCCGGGTTGCAGCAGTAGCTAAAAACGTAGTAAGAGACGATCACGCGCCATAGTAAACTCGGGATGCAGCGGTAGCTAGCAACCTAGTAAGAGACGATCACGTTCAATGTTAAGAAACATAAAAATCCATAACTTCCAAAAATCCAAAAATCATTTTTTATAATAAAACACGACCTCTTTCCTATACTAAATTTTATACACAACTTAATTATAGTATAGGTTAGTAATTCTACAGATAGCTTGGCACTGAAACATCGTAGAGAGTTGTTCAATGGCTCATTTAAGGGAAATTAATGGGGTTAAAAACCTTCTGTAATTAAAACAAATTATTTTTAAAATAGAATCTGTTTTTTTTTACAAAAAACTGCATATTTCATATTAAAGTTAAATTACAAGATGATCCGGGTTGCAGCGGTAGCTAGCAACCTAGTAAGAGACGATCACCTCCAATGTTAAGAAATATAAAACCCCCCAACTCCTAAAAAAAGAGTCAGATCAAAACAAAAAGTACACCAAAAGAACCGCCTTGTCCGAATCCTCTATAAAGGAAACTTACCGCTCTTTGGCTTGAATTACAGTAAAGAACGATCTCTCGCCCATATCAGGGTTGCAGCGGTAGCTAGCAACCTAGTAAGAGACTATCACTTCCAATGTTAAGAAATATAAAACCCCCCAACTCCTAAAAAAAGAGTCAGATCAAAACAAAAAGTACACCTATAGAACCGCCTTGTCCGAAACCTCTATAAAGGAAACTTACCGCCCTTTGGCTTGAATAACAAAGAAAATATATTGGCTTGAAAATCAAGAAAATTGACTTTTACCACGTTATTCTCCACAAACGGGATATTTTTTCCTTTCCGCTTGATTTTCCTCCTCAGCTAGCTGGGCACTGGAAAATCATAGAGAGCTGTATAATAGCTCATTTTAAAGGAAATTGCTACATCTAGTGCGTTTTGTAATTAAAAATAAAATACTTTTTAAAGTAGTTACAGTAAAGAACGATCTCTCTCCCATACTAACTGATATATGGTGGTTCCAGGGGTAGTTACATAAAGGACGAATATAGCTCATCATAAATGGTGTTTGTCAATTATCCGGGTTGTTTACAGTAAAGAATTTATAATAAAAAACGACCTCTTGCCTATACTAAATTTTATACGCCACTTAATTATAGTATAGGTTAGTAATTCCACGTATAGATTGGCACTGGTACAGTAAAGAACAAACTTTCAGCCCACAGCAACTAAAATAAGATTATAATTTCAGGTTAAAGATTGATCAATCATGTCATAATCGTAGGTTGTAGCCAGGTCGTCTCTTACTATTCCAATTAAGAAAAAACCATAGGCTTTTTCCTGTTTGTAATTACATTAAAGAACGAACTATAGCCCATAGTAATTGAAGTATTAAAAGCCATCTATATTATATTCAATGCTATTGTGTCTGAGTTTGCATCTTTGCTGGTAACTTGAAAAAGTTTCCGAAATATTTTGAGGTATTTTCCTGTTGTTGTTTACCCTCTAAAGATAAATTCTTTGTCAAGTAGTGTTTGTATGATCTTCTCTAATTATTAGAATAAGCCCTTTTCCCTGGGTATTTTCACCTGCGCCATCTTTTTTCTCGGGTAGATTGGCACGCCATCTATAGTATCAATTTTCTAAAGCGCCATTTTTGATTTCTTATCGTTAAGAAGCGTACTGGGAACTAGCAGAAGAGGAGAACCTTCCACAAGCGACGTATTGTACCCGCCAGTATTAAGTTACCCGTAAATTGCGGGGGACAGTTGAGGGGGTCCTTAAACTTCCCATGTTCCTAGGCTCCTTCATTCTGTATGTATTCAGCATTTGGTGCTGGTGGCGTGGACCATTAGAATGCTCGTTTATTGTCCTGTTCTGAATTTTGTCCAAAACAGTACCGAAAAATGCTTTTCTGCAGATAATATGAAGAAACATATATCTGAATTTTTCACGCTTGTCCAGGTTTCTGAAGCAAGGAGGCAAATCTTTCAGTTTTGCCTTCCTGGGAAAATTCAGCCTAAGAGAGTGGGTACAAATGGATTTATTAATAGTGTCTCCGATATTATCGATACTATTGCAAAGTATGATGATGATGATGTTGGTCTGCCAGTCTTTGTTATCCGCCACCCTAGTGAAGTATTACTTATTCCTGCCGATGCTTTTTGTGCGTTGAGTTGCCAGCGGTAACCGGGTTGCAGCGGCAGCTGTAACCGGGAGTCTCTTTCCTAGTTTATGACTCAAGCAAGTTTACATTAAAAGACGATCATTGGAATAACAAACAATTGCATACATTGGAATCAGTTAGCTACTTGATTGTTTGAGGTTCGTCTCTTACTATTTCAAAGAAAAAATAGTAAGTTTGAGGTTCGTTTCTTGTTTGTAATCAGTTTATTATCCGGGTTGCAGCGGTAGCTATGAACTTACATAAAGGACCGATATAGTTCATCATATGGTTCATGTTCATCATATTGTGAATCTGGGTTGCAGCAGTAGCTAGAAACCTCTGGGTTGCAGCAGTAGCTAGCAACCTAGTAAGAGACAATCAGTCCAATGCTAAGAATTATAATAACCCAGAACTCCGAAAATTTGGGTTGCAGCGGTAGCTAGCAACCTAGTAAGAGACGATCACGTCCAATGTTAGGAAATATAAAAACCCATAACGTCTAAAAAAGGAGTCAGATCAAAACAAAATTTACACCATTAGAACCACCTTGTCCGAAATCCCTGTATAGGAAACTTTATGTCCCTTGGTTTGAACAGCAAGGGAAATATATTGGCTTGAAAATCAAGAAAAGTGGCAGTTACTATAACATTCTGCCTAAACGGGATATTTTTTTCTTTTTTTTCTTTTCCACAGATAGCTTGGCACTGGAACATTGTAGAAGTTGTTCAATGGCTCATTTTAAAGGAAATTAATTGGGTTAAAAATCTTTTGTAACTAAAATTTATTATTCCTAAGAGAGAATAAATTTTTCCACTAAAAACTGCATTTTTGATGTCTTTCCATACTGCAGTCTTTTCAAAGATATTTGATTTTTGTCCGGGTTGCAGCGGTAGTTACAATTAAAAAAACGTACTTATACAGAGTAAAATAATTTCTTTTGGGTCAAACATAGTTCCCAGTTCATTCACTACATTTGTCGGAGAGTTGATTAGCAGGGTACATTCAAAGTCTTGCGTTATAAATTTTTGTTCTTTATTATTGACTAAACGTAAGTTGAAATTCTAATGAGGATGGCACATTCTTCTTCTTCTTCTTCCAATTGCAAAAGAAATGTTGCTGAATTTATAGTTATAAATTCATAGCTGTCTAATAAAAGGACTTGATCCCAATTTGAACTTTTATTTATTTGTCATAGAAAGGCAGTGTGGTCTTGAAAAGGCAGGAAGCTAACTATCAATTTTTAATTATTTATATATACAATCTAACAACTAAGAATAGGGGTTTATGGGGCCTGTACCCCACATTATATCTTGGTTAGGCCTAGGCATGATTAAAAATTGATCAGAAATTAAACAAAAGAAAAACTGGTTTTTCAACTGGAAATCAGGATCAAAATTAAAACTTAAAACGAACAGAAATTATTCACTATATGAGGAGGGATGTCCCCTCGCTCTTTACGCTAAAGTTTGTCTTTTTGTCCCATCCGGGTTGCAGCGATAGCTAGCAACATAGTAAGAGACGATCACGCCCCATAGTAAAAACTAAAATAACCCATAACTCCTGAAAAAAGATTCAGATCAAAACAAGAAGTCCACTATTAGAACCGCCTTGTTCAAAATTCTATACAGCAAACTTACTATCCTTTGGCTTGAATAAAAAAGAAAATTTGTTGGTTTGAAAATCAAGAAAATTGACTTTAACCACGATATTCTCCACAAACGGCATCTTTGTTTCTTTCCGCTTTTTCTTCCTCCTCAGCTAGCTGGGCACTGTAAAATCATAGAGAGCTGTATAATAGCTCATTTTAAAGGAAATTGCTACATCTAGTCACTTTTGTAATTAAAAATAAAACAGTTTTTGAAGTAGAATCAATTTTGTCAAAAAACTGCATTTTTGATGTATTTTCATACTGAAGTCTTTCAAAGATGTTTGAATTTTGAAGCAATCAAACAGTTCATGGTAATGAACTCTATAGTAATAATAGCTCCTTGTCTCAATAGTAACCGAAACTCTAAAGAACAAAATTTTGATACCAATAGATACATCAAAGCAAACACTTCGTGATAACAAACTGTATGTTGTATAGTAAGAGCGACTTGTCTCAATAGTAGAACTTGCTACATCTAGTTCCTTCTGTAATTATAGATAAAGTATTTTTCAATAGTTCCGGGTTGCATCGGTAACTAGGAACCTAAATAAAAGAGATCATTCGAAGAACATACCATTGTATATATTGGACTTAGTTAGCTGCTCGATTCCTTGAAAAAAAATCTTATTTGTCAACTGAAACTAGACTAATTCCTGAAAATTTTAAATAAAATAATTTTATTTAGCTGCAAAATGCAAAAGTATTTATGGTGTCTGAACAACAATTTCCATTTTTTAATTCAAACCAGAAAAATTCTGAAAATTTTAAAATTAGTTTGGTTTTCCTTTTGCTTCAATCGACTCGGTACGCCATTTTTTACGCCATTAATTTTATATCATCTTAGTTCAAACTTTTTGGCTTAACCCGTATATTACGTATCTCTATATTGTTGTCCTATATTTCCAATGAGAAATATTCAATTTTTTTTTATTTTAGTTTTTGGTTCAGAATCTCAAAAGTTATAATGTAAACTGCAAAAATATTTATTATGTCTAACCAATAATACTAATTTTTTAATTCAAACTAGAACAATACCTGACAATTTTTGAATTAGTTTTGTTTTTTGTCTCTGGGAACCAAAATTTTCTTTTTGGCTTAATCGCCAAAGTTATTATGTAAACTGCAAAAATATTTATGATGTCTAACCAATAATAGTAATTTCTTAATTTTAACTACAAAAATACCTGAAAATTTTAAAATTAGTTTTGTTTTATGCTAGGTTTTAGCTACTCGACACGTGGTATAGTGTACATAATAATTTTAAACATTGAAAAAATATGGTCTCACGCAAATGGAAAAAAAGAAAGAATAACCAAAAAAAGCATCAAAATAGAGCAATCCAAATTTATACTAATAAAAAACTTTACTACACAAAAAATAAAGCTAACATCCTGAAATATAAGAAAAGTTTATTTAAAAGAGATAAAAATGCCAACGAACGCAATAGAGCTCGAGCACGCGTAAGGATTGCTACTAAGATGTCTTGTGATCCAGGATTTAAGAAAATAAAATATGACAGATCAAAACAGAGGTATGTAACGGATCAGGGGTATTGAGAAGGGAAAATTGAGACAGCCAAACAAAAGAGCAAGGAACGGTATGATAATAATAAAGATTACCGACACAAACATAAGAAAACAGTTGCTACCAGAATAATGGATAGATACTAGGGTAACAAAAGCTATAATGAAAAAATTAAAACCTCTGCGAGGCTTTACCAAAGAATGCATAAGGACAAAGTTAAAAATGACATTCAGAAGTCCAAGGAGATGGCAAAAATGCATGCTGATCTTCGTAAATTGAGAAACATTTTACGAATGTTTTACCAGTACTACGAAAAGTATTCAAAATTACAGATTAAAGTTCTTTTTGAAAGAGCGGATGCTGTTGAAAAGTCGGCTAGAAATGATCTGGCAAAACTTCATAGTAACATCCAAAAGAAATGTTGTCAGTTTAATGAAAAGCTTCCAAGCTACGGGCTGGCAACATTGGATCAGTTTTTTCTTTAAGAACGACTGTTGAAATACTTGTGCCGCTGGATTGGGAGAATAAGCTTTATTAAAGCACTGAAAAACTTCAGCGTAACGAGTGAGGGGTCAAGGAGGGGATCGCCCTCCTCATACACGGAATAATTTCTTGTTAGTTTTAAGCTTTAATGTTACTCCTAATTTTCAATAAAAAAAAAAAAAATTATTTTTAATTTTGAGGAAATGGGTATCAAAATCCCTATTTCGGTTTTGTTTTTACTTCTCTATAAAATATTACTTTTGAATGTATAGGAAACTGATAGCCAAATAATACTTTTAGAAATATCAATTGACAATATTTGTTGCAGTCTATGTATTTTTCAGCAAGCGGCTTGTCTTTTACCATGCTTCATAAAACCAAAAATAAGTATTATGTGCGCAAAGCAATAATAAAATAGATAAATTAATAGCAACAATACCTTATAGGATTTTATATTTACGGATTTTATATTTCTATTGATTGTGTTACCACCCTGGAGCATTTTCTTGTGTTACAGATTGTTAATAAAACAGTTCATTTATTGACCTGAACACACCTTAGCCAAAAAAAGTAATTAAACTGAGTGAGGATATTATCATATACAAACAATGTCCGTATCGAGAACTGCATACATAAATTCCACTGCAAACAATTATCAGGACAAAATAAATTTTTTATTATTTTCTTTCACATAAAACAGCTTGCTTTACTGATCCAACACAAATGCCTTTGAGTTTCTCGTCGAACGAAACTCCAGTAAATGACGGAGAACCACACAAAAAATGGAAGTCGTCTATGGCATCCAGCAGTTCATTAAACCTTTCTTCCTCGCAAAAATATTCACAACGCAACAGCTCTGAAGCTTTAAGCCTTTTTTGCTGGAATATTTGTTAATTGAATGATCTGCTTGCATTTCTTGCAAATAGTTCGCTGCCTTGGTTTTCTTCACATAAAATGAAATTCTCGTTACAACCACTGCATAGAAAAGTTAGTATATTTTCAACACAGACCGCTCCATTAATTTCTTTATCGAATTATGGAGGGGATTGACAAACAGTACAATGGCATTAAAAATAGTATGCACTTTTAAGATACTGCTGCTTTGCAGCATGTGTTGCGTCTAGAAGCCCCAAGCCTTAATTTGTTGTAATTTCTTCACTTTTCTTTATTGGTCTTCTTGCAACAAGGAATCTCTTTGCACCTACATCATAAGTAAACGTATTGTTACAGCACGAATGATTAAATCTACTAAATGTAAAACATAAAGAAGCCGCTAAATTTTTAGGGGGAATTGGATTTATAGCTGCTCTATTCATTTTAGCAGCTGAAACTAGCTTTGCAACTGCAAGTGCAGCATGATACAATTCATCAGATACTGAATTAATTTGGCTCTTAATCATAGTTTTGAATTCTTTAAAATAATCTTTAAATAATTTCATAATAAACAAAGAAATATAGCATGTTTGAATTTTTGTTGTCAAATCCGCATTTTTATAGTTCGATCGGAGTTTACAAATTTTTCCCAAAACACTTTTTGCTTTGCTATTTTCTTCAAAAACTTCAAGGGTTGGATCAATAAAGTTTTGGGGTGTATACTGGCAAATAAGTCGAATTGTCCAAATTACGTGAATTGTCCATTTACGTGAGCAGACCATGACATAAACACAGCTCTCGCAAGGATAGGGTATATGCACGGGGTAAAAACACTCGTGACAAAGAGAACTGTTCAATACCGAACTTTTTGCCACTGGATCTTCAGCAAGGATCATATCTCCTGGGTATGTATCAGCATTTGCAACCATTGAGAAACCATTACTTTCATCCAAAGACATGGATACAGATTCAGAGATAGACGGGATATCTGCGTTTCTTTTGAAATCCTCTTCCCCAACATATTTCAAAGCAAAGCTAGGGATAAATAATTCGTCATCGGGGTTAAGAGTACAATTGTTCTCCCTTAATGCTCTCAGAAAAGCTGACTGATCCCGCTGAAGAGATATTCCAAGAGGTGCTTCACCTCTTAATTTCTTGAAGCACTCTCTGATTCTTTTACAGAGTTTATTAAATTTGTCTCTTGGGTAGTCATAAGATAATGCTTCAGCTATTGCTTCTAGACATCTTAAATAATAATTTGATTGAAACAAGACAGCTGAAATATTGCCATAGGACAGAGCCAAGTCTTCTTTACATGAAGTGCATTTAGAAGCAGTTTGATATTCCTGAAGAGCTGAATCCATATCCCATGAAACAAACGCCTGGTTCCCTCTTTTTTTGTAAAACCGAAATTTCTCTTTTGATTTTGTCACTATACATTTTTGTGATTAAAAGGATATAAGATCGTCAAAAATCCATAAAGCAATGGGTAAAGATTCCCTGACATTTGGTTTATAAAAAATATGCTTGTTGCCCTTGTGATGATAACATCATTGACATTTTTTCCAGCTTTTTGTGAAATTCTGAAGAGTAGGGTCCAACAACCATGATCGACTATCCTGAAAAAAGAGGGAAAAATCAAGATCGAAACATCAGCGACCCATCAACCTTAGTAGAACTGTGCGGAATCTAGATTGATTGAGAGTGTATACGTGCCCAATCTATGCATATAAAACAGTGAACAATTTCCATACAATAGCAGTATTTTTAGTGACAACTAAACTTTATTTTCCAGTTTCATTCCATACCTAAGATAATACATCAAAAAACAAACCATGGTCTGTGTTTAAAAATCACACAAGGATAAGAATTAGAGGTAAATATATATATATATATATATATATATATATATATATATATATATATATATATATATATAAATATATATATATATATATATATATATATATATATATATATATATATATATATATATATATATATATATATATATATATATATATATATATATATATATATATATATATATATATATATATATATATATATATATATATATATATATATATATATATATATATATATATATATACGACCGCAGCGCATAGTAATCAAAAGTCAATCAACGCATTTTGAAAAAAAAAAACTTCCTAATGATAAAAAATCCCTTTCTGGCATGGGTAACACTGATGTCTGCCTTTTCTTTCTACCGGGGCTAGGGGGTGACCAGAACATCATAGAGAGATGTTTAATGGCTAATTCGAATGGAGATTAAATTTTATAGTGCCCTTTTTAAGTGACAAAAAGATTTAAGGGCAGCTAGCCCCCCTCCTCCTGAGCCTTCATCCCCTAAAGTCGTCTGACAAAAATTTTGAGATAGCCGTTTTTCTCAGTATAGTTGAAAGGTGAAATAACTGAGGCTATTAGGGATAACTTTACCCTCCATAGTCCCTTGGGAAAGGGATGTAAGTGGTATGGGGCGTATCGGTATCGGGTGTCTTTTTCAGTCATGGTTTTGGGGCTTCTATATGATCGTGTGGAGAATATGTCTTTGTTTTGGCTGATTTTGATAATTCTTAACCAACACAGTTTTTTTTTATTATGCCAACAAATCATGATTCATCGCCAAAATTTGATCGATTTTGAGGTGGGATTTTTTGTAGGATTTTAGGTGAGATTTTCCACTAGAAGGGTTTGCCATCTGACACTGATTCAGGAATTGTAATTATTATTTAAGTTAATCTTAAAAGTAAAAGTTTAGTGTGAAAACATCCAGGGGAAGGAGACTGGGGGGACCCCGGATTCCAAATATTTTTTCTGGTGCCCGCAATCCATTCTTTTCTTTTTTTAAAATAAACTTGTCAATTTTTGACTCCTTTGTCATACTCCCCCCCCCCCCCAAGATTTTGCTCTAGATCCACATTTGTATAGGAGAATTACAGTTCTTCACCTTGAGTTCCGTAGAGGTTTGTATACCCTTAAGCAGTAGGCCACAACACTCTGGAGACAATGATTAAGAGTCTTTGGCTGCGTATATAAAAAACAGATGGATGCAATTTAATAAAATTGTATTTGGTGAAGATAGCATTTGGAACATAACAAAGTTGAAACTTTTCAAACAGTTTATGGTAACCGACTGTAAGTAAGGAGCAATGCGGCTCAATAGTAACCAAAACTCTAAGAAACAGTGTTGATAACACTAGACACATCAAAAGATTCGAATGTTGTTGTTGTTGTTTGGGGTTTGACGCGTTCGACCAATCGGTCATATGCGTTCGTATCACTTGATTAATCTGTGCCTTCTGTAATCACTAGCTTGCTTGGGTGTCACTTTAGTCAATAATCATTGAGCCATGTCAGGTATCACTTATTGTGCTATTGGTAGGGGGTCATTCACATGTAGCAAATGCCTGCGTCGAAAAACAATAATCAGAGAAATTCAGCACTGCTTTGTCATAAAACAATTAAAATACAATTGCAACACAATTAAATAAATAATGCCAATATACAACATTCCTGTCACATGCGTCAACTAAAAAAAAAAAAAAAAAAAAAAAAAAAAAAAAAAAAAAAAAAAAAAAACTGATAGAACATAGATAAAAAGAAAAATATACAAATTGTGGTGACTCTAAAATGAGCTAATATAAGGGTGTAAAAAAAAAAAAAAAAAAAAAAAAAAAAAAAAAGAATCTTAAAGGGAATGAACGAAATCAGTAGTCTTAACAAATCTACCTAAAAGGTTTGTGCTTAGTTGTCTAGCCCAAGGAGGAGACGTGTAATGTCCCAAAACAGAGCGCATTGTGAATGAAAGATTCGAATTTTGGTGATCCTTCTTCTGGCAAAAAATCCAAAATCCCACAATTTTGTGCATACGAGGTTGAAACCTTTGCAGTAAGGTTCTCACGTATGCTGAACCTGATGGTGTCATTTTCATCACTTGACATTTTGGGGGTGTGTCCCCCTTTTTTCAAAAATTGGACAAATTTTCTCAGGCTCGTAACTTTTGATGTGTAATATTATATTTGATGAATTTTACATATTTTGAACAAGCATCAAAATTTGATTCTTTTGATGAATATCTTGCCGTGAATGTCCAAAAATGGTGAATGTTGACTTTCACTGGTGAATAACAGCAAACACCAAATACGTCAGTGAAAGATCAAATATTTCATTAGATTTTTGTGCATTCGGACCCTCACCGGTGCATGTCGACAATCACAGATATGCTGGTGAATATCCAAAATAGAGAAAGAAACCACAATTCTTAAAACAAAATCCTTATCAGTAATTGAGGGATAAAATAGGATAAATCAAATCCTTATCTCTGCTTGGATTCAGTCAACTTTGTCGGTCTCCTGCAAATTTTGTGTCAGTTTTATGCAAAGTTTGATGGTGACAGCAACGTTTTTTTTTTTTTTTTTTTTTTTAATTACAATACCCTGATTTATACAGAACTGATACTGCAGTGAATCGTGATCCTTTTTTTCTGAAAAGTTAAGTGCATTAATTGCGGATAAACGAGAATTCATTTGTTTTTATTTTTCTCAAGAAAATCACTCTAAATACTTTCTGAAGTGGTTTCTGCTAAAATTAAACGCAACACTCCATTGGATTATAGACGATTAAAATGTTTGATCTTGTAAAAACTAATGATAAAGAGAAGTTGATTGTGCCATTAAAACTAGGAGAAACGAATATAGAGTTTTATGTTACCAACAAGGAACTATTCAGCATCCTTTACGAAGCTCATATAAGAATAGGCCCGGAGGAAGAACAAGTATGCTTAAAGAGTTGCAAAATAGATAAAAAATTATTACACATAAATCTCAATGTGCTCAAAACACACCATTAGTACGGCATATGGTGAATGTCGACATTCTCAAGTGAAAGTCAGAAATAAGGATATTTCACAAACATTTCGGCCATACACCAAGCGACTATGTTTTTGTTCACATTCACCTGTGAATGTCGACTAGACACTCAACAGAATCCGGGCATTTACGGTAACATATCTATTGTTATCAAGACTGTGTTTCTTAGAGTTTTGGTTACTATTGAGCTGCATCGCTCCTTGCTTACAGTTCATTACCACGAACCATTTGATTCAGGAATGGTAACTTTTACTTCGGTTCATTTTAAAAGTAAAAGTTTATTCCGAAAAGAAATTTATGGTAATTTCGAAAAAAAGCGTATCAGCAGCGCTAATGTGTCTCCTTTTTTCTAGGGCTAGCAGATTACCAGAACATCATACAGAGATTTTTAATTGCTCATTTAAAAGCCATTCCTCATACAAACATGCTTTTTATAAATTCCACCATCTACAAGTGCCATTTGGCACTAAAAATGGCACTTTTAGTGCCGTTTCCCAAGGTTTGGGGCTAGTGGGCTACTATAATATTGTAGACAGGTGTTTAATATCTCATATAAAAGCTATTGCTCTTCTACGTTCTTCCCATAAATTCCACTATCTGCAAGGGCCAAATAGTCCGTTTGGTGCCATGTATCAAGTGGAAAAGCTGGGGCTACTGGGCTACCAAGACTTCTTAGAGGATGTTTAATGGGTGATTTGAAAGCTATTGCTAACTTTTGGTACCATTTCTTGAGTGGAAAAGCTTGGAAGCACCAAACGCTACAACTGTAATAAATATGGTCCAAATCCCTTAATTGGAGGCTTATAAAAATCCTTCCCGTATGCTCCCCGTCCCAGCCCCTCTAGTAAGAGTCTTAAATCGTCTGCTCACTAGCAGGCGACAGCAACATTAGCAGGGCTAGCGGGCTACCAGACCATCGTAGAGAGATGTGTAATGGCTCATTCGAACGGAAATTAAAATTGCTCGTGTCCTTTTTCAGTGACCAAAAGAATTGGACGGAATCTAGCCAACCTCTCTCTGCGCACCTTCCCCCCAAAGTCGTCTGGCCAAAATTTTGAGACAGCCAATTTGTTCTACATAGTTCAAAGGTACAATAAATATGCCTTTGGTGATAATATAACCCTCCATAATCCCTGGGGAAAAGCCTGTATGCGATATTGGGCGTGTCGGTATCGGGCGTTTTTTTTAAATCATAGTTTTGTACCTTGTACATGATACTTTAATTAAAAACGGACAAAGATTAATTAAAAACTAATTATTTCTGAGGGAAGTAAAGAACAAAGTTGAAACTTTTTCTTTCAGTTAGCAGGCCTCTGGGTCCTTTGGGATTTTTTTTTGGATAATAGAATTTTTTATATTTATGGAATAAAAGAACTTGAACTTGATTTGAACAAAAAATTTTACGTCACAGCATATCTAACATGAATCTATAAAACTAGTGCAAATACACGACTGGTGATATTTCTCTATGTTTGCAGTATTATAGAAAACTAGCACTTTACTGAAAATACAAAAGCCAAGTATAAAAATCCAGAATTTTGATTTAGGAGCCAAAAGTGAGTACGTAGCCTCACAACAACAAACTAATCTATAACGCTTTTTATATCTTACACGAGCTGTGATATCAGTAACTTTCAGTATACAATTACAATTATCTTAAAAACTCAGGCATAAAAACAGATATCATTTTAATAAGTCCAAAGTCATTAAACAGCATACAAAAATAATGGATTGATTTATAATGTAACATCTTGGTTTCACCTGGCATTATTCGATATGTAGAACAAATAAACCATAATATGATCTCTGGAAATCCGGCTATTTCTCTCTATATAACAAAGAATTTCAAGTTATGATACAAATTCTACAGCGAGTCTGTAATCCTAATAATATCAAGGTTGCTTCACTTCAAACTTGTCTACAAAATGATCATAAAATATCCTTCTCAGATTCGAGACGACAGTCAACCATTCGACTGAGCTCATTGTCCAGAAGTGATGCCAAATTAAATGAAAAAAAAAAAAAAAAAAATAGGCGACAATCCAAAAGTGCTTTATCTTTTTACTGTTAAAAATGTCTTTAAATGGTGTGTTTTACTGTACCAAGACTCCTATATTGTTTTGTGTTTTGAGTTAAGCACTACTTTTCTATAATCCTACAAACTTATAGAAATATAACCAGTTGGTTTATTTACACTAGATTTATCAATATATGTTATATAGACTGTAAAGTAATAATTTGTTTGTTTTAAGTTTCAACTTCGCTCTTTACCTTCCTTCAGAAAAACTTTTATTTTTTAAATTAATAATAATATATATATATATATATATATATATATATATATATATATATATATATATATATATATATATATATATATATATATATATATATATATATATATATATATATATATATATATATATATATATATATAATTTTAAAAAACAAAGTTGAATGAAGACATCCAGAAAAGGCATTTTAGAAGTCTATAGAGAAGGAGAGAATCCCCTTCCCTGCCCCTTCCCTTGATTGGTGCCATTGTAATTTACGTTAATATTTCTAAAAAGGTCAGATTGACAAGTTGAGGCTAGGTTGCTTCACCTAAAGAGATAACGACTATTGTTTGTTTCCAATGGGTTTGATGGTGTTTGGAATTTGATTCTACGTCTTTAACCGACGGTTTGCTAAACGCTTCAAAACTACGATATTGCATTGCATTATTATTTACATTCGATGCATAACCCATTACTAATGTGGCTACTACTACTAACAGCTTATTGCAGCATCAAGCCACCCAAGGCCAACGCAGCTGCGTAAACTCCTCCGTCCCAATATTTTCAAAGCTTCACTCTTTGCACTGTCCCATATTATTTTTTAAATTAATAATAATAATATATATATATATATATATATATATATATATATATATATATATATATATATATATATATATATATATATATATATATATATATATATATATATATATATATATATATATATATATATATATAATTTTAAAAAACAAAGTTGAATGAAGACATCCAGAAAAGGCATTTTAGAAGTCTATAGAGAAGGAGAGAATCCCCTTCCCTGCCCCTCCCCTTGATTGGTGCCATTGTAATTTACGTTAATATTTCTAAAAAGGTCAGATTGACAAGTTGAGGCTAGGTTGCTTCACCTAAAGAGATAACGACTATTGTTTGTTTCCAATGGGTTTGATGGTGTTTGGAATTTGATTCTACGTCTTTAACCGACGGTTTGCTAAACGCTTCAAAACTACGATATTGCATTGCATTATTATTTACATTCGATGCATAACCCATTACTAATGTGGCTACTACTACTAACAGCTTATTGCAGCATCAAGCCACCCAAGGCCAACGCAGCTGCGTAAACTCCTCCGTCCCAATATTTTCAAAGCTTCACTCTTTGCACTGTCCCATAAAATTCCGGTTTCCTTCAGACCTCTTCTCACGTCATTTCCGGACGGCCTGCTTTTCATTTGGCTCCTGCAGGATGGCCAAAAAGTACACTCTTTGGCAATCTGTCATCCTTTATCTTTAAAACGAGTCCTAGCCATCACAACTTTACATTTATTATAGCCCTAGAAAGTAGGATAAAACCATGTTTCTTTCACAGCTTGTTTTTTGACAGTCAAGCAGACAACTAAAACCATCCATAGACCATTCCTTTGAAAAATATTCACCAGATCTTCCTTTACCTTTTGAATTTACTACGTTCCAGAGCCATGCTTAACCACTATCATTAATGTAGTTTTCCATATTCCAATCATGGTTTGCCGACTTATCTTCCCATTCTCGTCACCTTTTTTCAACTGAGAAAAAAAAGCCTGGGCCTTACCTATTTTGCTTTTTACATCATCACTACATCCAAAATGTTTACTAATAATACAAATCAGGTAAATAAAGCTATCCACTTGATTAATATTCTCGTTACCCAACATCCCTTCTTCACCTTCATTTATGCCTAGCCTAAGCAACTTGGTTTCCTTACCATGAACTTCCAAATCTATTTTTGCATCCCGAACCCTCAAAACCTCTAACAACTCAATCATTATGCTAACACCTGAGTAGGAATGGTCAGAAGGCGTGGGTGTTACATAATTTATGCATGGATTATTGATCCACTAACGGGTCAATGACAACTTTTTCAAGGTCAATCAGGGGGTGTTTCTAAGCCTAATGGATACAGACGAGAGTGAGGCAATATCTTCACTGATGTTACATAATTTATTCTAAATGTATTGACCCACTAGAAGGGGACTAGATTTCTGAGAAATTGATTACATATTCGGCGGGAAATTATTGATTCGCAAACGGGACAGGATTGCAGTGAAAATAAGGAAGGATTTTTGCTATTGTTGTTATTAGTGTGAGAATAGAATTCAAGGAGTGAGAACAGTTTGACTTTATTCATTAAGATATATTTGTAATAATGAGTGGAATGTTTACACTATTAGAAGTTGATAGTGGAGTTGGTAGCAATGATACAAGAGCATCAAACATTGCGATGGAAATCACGAGAGGATCACGACTTTGTCTGCAATGGGATGAAGTACATGCAAGATATGTGATATCTTTGAGCAAATTTAAAATGGAGGATAAATTATGCTTCGCTGCAAAAGTTGATGTAGCGCATGTGAATAGACTTCAAAGTGCTTTAAGTGCAATAGTGAAGCATATCAAAGACAATAGGCTGTATCGCTAATTGTACATATGTAATATAATTGTTGTAATTATACAATAAAATTGTTTCGAAGTCGAAAATGTCCCTTTATTTTTGTTAGAATAAGTAGAACGATTCATTGTCAGTCTAGAGTCAGCAGATTTGAAGAGATTTGTGACTCTCACCCTAGAGGACATCTATGCTCCAATTGCCACTATGACAAATGTGATCAGTGGGGGAATACTTACCCCGGTATGATTGGAAAGAACCCCAAACGTGATTTTAGTTTATTTCTACGAGATTGGTATCGTCGTGGATTTAAATTATTTTGGGAGGAAGAATCAGGTCTACGATTCAACTGTTGGGGTAACAAGTTAATTTGGTTTCTACGTCATCGTTGTGACGACACTGCCTATTATGACTATAAACCTAGTGATTTTTATTTGGCAGTTACCGATTGTTATTCACCATTTGAAAACACTGTATGTGATATTGCTTCAAATAGACAGATTGAAAAACGCGAATTTCACAATATGAATGCAAATAGTATCATTGACTATACAAAGAGATATGACAAGAGTGAAGTTACATTATACTGTAGAAAATGTGATCCTGACTTTACGGCCAATCAAGATCAATATATTGTGAATTCAAAGGATTTATCAGCATTAGTTGCATACGACAGTTGCCTATACACCGAAGAAGAAATCTAAAGTGAAGAATAAAGACATTGTTGTATATACGTTTTTCATTTATTAATAAACAAATTCACATACATTTTTACGCACTTTACTCGTAGGGCACTAAAATCAATATAATACAGGTCTGAGAGGATATTTTCCACAATAGAGTCGTTCAGACGAGGATTGTCTACATAAATGTTGAGAAACTGCTTGTAAGTATAGCCGCGACATCTGAACACGAAATATAGTAGCGCATGGGAACCACAGCTTTTAGTCGTCAGATCCTGCACTTTCTTCCGATTTTGAATAATAGTTTTCCTACTGTTCACAATATAGTTTCTGATGTGTGGAGCATAGTATGTATAGGGTAGGCCGAGAGGATAAAAAAATTCAATCGTCTTCATTGTTTGAAAGATGCACAACCAATGGCCAGTATTCACAGTCAACGGACTGCTATTAACAATGATTAGGGTATTGTTGGCACTTTGAATTTTTTCAAGATAGTCCAAGGACAGACAATAGAATCTGTATTTGGACATGCAGGGGTCCATATTAAATGCATTGATTATTTGACTCGCGTTCATGGTGCAAGGTCTAGTAGAACACTGCCTTCAGGAGTGATTTCCCAATAGGTTTCAAATTGATTTAGCGAGATTAGTGCAATACTCTCAGCTAATGGGTCGGCAAATGTACACTCTAAACGCACACTCCCCGTTCGTACTATACTCATATCCTGGATGCCAGACAAATCCAATACAATGATACCATGTGTTTTAGCGAACATTTCTTCGGTTATACCATTTTCAAATAGTTATGAATCATGATCTAGGGTTTGCATGGTCAACTCATACAATGCCATATAGGATTTATCAAAAGATAGATTGTAGAGTGGGATTCCATTTACTTTGCAGACAAGAGATGAAAGCCCAAACATTTCAAATTTATGTGGGCATCCAGTCCACGATCCTATTGCACTAGCACTTTTTACAAATGCCAAGGCTAAGTTTGACGGAATTTCGCAATTGATAAAGGATGAGTTGGTGAAGGTACGTGAGCCTGTGGCAATATGACGTTGATTGGTAATTGTATGAGGAACAAGTAGTTTAATATTATTTCCAGAGGCTCTTAGTTTTTTCACCGCCAAAGCAACAGAACTCATAACCTATTGTTTGCGTACATGTAGTATTGCCGAGGTGAGGGAGAGAGTTACATCAGGATTGATAGCAAGTTCTTTTCGTAAAATGAAATTGGATGGAGCAAGCGTCAATTGTATATACACTTTAATATTGGGCGGTAGCCATTGGGGTATATTAAATATTTCATGATATTTTTTCCAACTAGATGTAATTCACTAGTTGTAGCATTTTTAAGTGCATCTGTACTATCAGTATTAGTAATATATTCATATCCATTGGAGGTGCCAATCAATTCCTTGTATGACTTGGGTGTCATCAGCATGAATTGCATATAGCTTGCATAATTTGAGAGATTGTTGCTTGTGCTCACCAGTGTGCAATTTATGTAGACACTGATTTGACGAAATAAACTATGTAATATACAATTTTCATAGGATATTCCATCGGCAAGAATTGGCGAGAGATCGTTCTTTACTGTAATTATTTCTTGACGTCTTCAGAAACAACAACATAATTTTGTGTTTTTCTATTGACGTCATAGCTCTAATAAAACTATGACGACATTCTTTATTTATCTAGTAGGGTTTCAGACAAGGTGGTTTCAATGATGAACTTTTGTTTTAATCTGACTCTATTTTTAGGAGTTCTGGGTGTTTATACTTCTTAGCATTGGGCGTGATCGTTTCTTACTAGGCTGCTAGCTACTGCTGCAACCCGGATTCACATATATAGTTATGAGAGGCAGCGTGGCCGAGTGGTTAAAGGCACTGGTGTTAGTTACCAGTCTCTTCGGAGGCGTGGGTTGAAATCTTACCGCTAATATATACGATTATGATTTATGTACAAAAATCAAATACCTTTGAAAAGACTGCAGTATGAAAAGACATAAAAAATGCAGTTTTGGTGTAAAAATTTATTCTCTTTTAGAAATAATTTATTTTAGTTACTAAAGATTTTTAACCCAATTAATTTCCTTTAAAATGAGTCATTGAACAACTCTCTACGATGTTCCAGTGCCAAGCTATCTGCGGAAAAGAAAGAAAGAAAAAAAGAGAAAGAAAAAATATGCCGTTTGTGGAGAATAACGTGGTTAAAGTCAATTTTCTTGATTTTCTAGCCAATATATTTCCCTTGCTGTTCAAGCCAAGTGACAGAAAGTTTTCTAAATAGGGGTTTCAGACATGGCGGTTCTAATGGCGTAATTTTTATTTTGATCTGACCTTTTTCTTAGGAGTTATGGATTTTTATATTTCTTAACATTGGACGTGATCGTCTCTTACTAGGTTGCTAGCTACCGCTGCAACCCGGATAATGGTGTACTTTTTGTTTTGATCTGACTTTTTTTTAGGAGTTATAGGTTTTTATATTTCTTAACATTGGAAGTGATCGTCTCTTACTATTGTAATTATGTAAACTGCCAAAATATTTATGATATCTGAGCAATAATTTTAATCTTTTAATTCAAACTAGAAAAATACCTGAAAATTTATAACTTAGTTTTATTTTTTGCTAAGATTCAGGTACTTGATACGTGTGTTAAGAAAAATATATACTGATGAATTTCTTATTGTCAATTGGAACAAGTGCATCAAAGCAAGTGTTAAATTTCTGTTTATCATTTAAGATCGATCGTTACCACATAGTGTTTTTAACTCAAATCCTTCTTAGCAGAATGACAAGTTCATCTCCACAGGACCGTGGTAGCTGCTAATACACATATACCATTCAGTATATGGTGTCTAAGATTAAAAAAAAAGTGTGAAAATTATCCCATACGATTTTGGAGCAATTAACTTTTTCTTCTCCCTTATTATTTTATAGAAATTATTTTATAGAAAACATCCAACTTCATAGAACTACATCCAACAACTATGACGTCATTGATCAATATTGTATATAAAAAATTAAGTTTTTCGTAAAAAATAATTAATTTAAAAAAAAAATAACGAATTTATTCGCTCTGACACTTAAATTTTATCAATTTTATCCCGACCTATCCGACAAAAGATGTTGATAATGAATTTATTCATTCTAATTGATAGATTCTATCAATGTTATTCGACGTATCCGACAAATGATATCGATAAATAATGTTAATAAAGAATTTGTTAACTCCGATACTTCAATTCTGTCAGTGTTATCAATTATCTGTCAAAAGACATTGATAAAGAATTTATTCACTCTTATACATAGATTTTCTCAATTTTATCAAGCAAATCTGACAAAAGGTCGATGATATAGAATTTATTCACTCTAATACTTAGATTTTCTGAACGTGTAAAAAGGGAGGCATGAGAAAAAAAGTTGTAAAGAAAATAATCATGTTAAAACAAAAATAAAAAAAAATAAAGGGGGGAGAGGAGCCCAAAACGTTGGAGGGAAGGGCCCCTTGGAGGTTGGGGAGAGGGGGCCCTTGGAGGTTTAGGTCCTTGGTGGTTAGGGTCATTAGTGGTTGCAGTCCTTGATGGTTCAATCACACAATCATCTCACTAGTTGATTTCTAAGGACTTCTAAAGATTGTACTGAATTTCCTTATTAAAATTCTTTTCTCGGCATCTACATCTTTATTAGTTTCAACTTTGAGCACTCCCTAACGTCCAAAACCAGATTATGTAAGAGAGTCCCAAGGGGATAGCGTTGACATGTACCCTGGAAAGGTGCCAAGGAACGTAAAGTGAGCAAATAACATAGCAAGGAGCATAAAGTAAGCAAAATGGAACCTCAATAAAGAATGACCTAGATAAATCTCGTTCAACCTCAAGAGTGCCTTAGGGGATGGCCTTGATAAAGTTCATTCAACATGATACGCTTCAGTGGTTCCTGGCCTCCATAGAAATGGAAGATACTCACTCTCTTTGAAAAGGTGTAGAGCTGCTATGGAATTATTACCTATATGCAAGGGACTACTTCCTCTCTTTGAAAAGGTGTAGAGCTGCTATAGAAGTATTACCTATATGAGAGGGGCTACTTACTCTCTTTGAAAGGGTGTAGAGCTTCATTCAACTTGATACGCTTCAATTTTTCCTAGTGCCCTTGTAGAGAATGACCTAGATAAAGTTCGTTCAACCTCAAGAGTGCCCTAGTGGATGTTCAACCTCAAGCGTACCCTAGGGGATGTTTAACCTCAAGAGTGCCCTAGGGGATGATCTAGCTAAAGTTCATTCAACATTATACGCTTCAGTGGCTCCCCGGGGCGTCTGCAATATGGAACCTCAATAGAGAATGACCTACATAAAGGTCGTTCAACCTCAAGAGTGCCCTAGGGGATGACCTAGATTAAGTTCATTCAAGTTGATACGGTTCAGTGGTTCCTAGGGGCGTCTGCAAAATGGAACATAGATATCTACTGCCGTGACGTAATAATTTTTGTTCAAGTCAAGTTCAAGTTCTTCTATTCCATAAATTTAAAGAACGTCACAATACAAAAAAAATCCCAAAGGACCCAGAGGCCCATTAACAAAAAAAAAATTTCAACTTTGTTCTTTACTTCCCTCAGAAAAAATTGTTTTTAATTAATCTTTGTCCGTTTTTAATCAAAATATCATATAGAAGGTACAAAACTATGATTTAAAAATACCCGATACCGACATGCCCAATACCGCACACAGCCCTTTCTCCAGGGATTATGGAGTGTTATATTACCCCCAAAAGCATATTTATTGTACCTTTGAACTATCTTGAACAAATTGGCTGTCTCAAAATTTTGGTCGGACGACTTTGGGGGGAAGATTTGCAGAGACAGGGGGGCTAGATGCCGCCCCATCCTTTTGGTCACTGAAAAAAGACACGAGCAATTTAAATTTCCGTTCGAATGAGCCATTACACATCTCTCTACGATGTTCTAGTAGCCCTCTAGCCCTGCTAATGTTGCTGTCGCCAGCTAGTGAGCAGACGATTTATGACTCTTACTAGAGGGGCTGGGACGGGGAGCATACGGGATGGGTTTTTATAAGCCTCCACTTAAGGGATTTGGACCATAATTATTACAGTTGTAACGTTTTGTACTTCCAAGTTTTTCCACTCAAGAAATGGTAACAAAAGTGCCGGAACTAAAAGTTAGCAACAGCTTTCAAATCACCCATTAAACATCCTCTAAGAAGTTCTGTTTGCCCAGTAGCCCCAGCTTTTCCACTTGAGACATGGCACCAAAAGTGCTATTTGACCGTTGCAGATAGTGGAATTTATGAGAAGAATTTAGATGAGCAATAGCTTTTATATGAGCTATTAAACACCTGTCTACAATGTTATGTTAGCCCACTAGCCCCACCCCTTCAAAATGGCACTAAAAGTGCCATTTTTAGTGCTAAATGGCACTTGCAGATGGTGGAATTTATAAGAAGCATGTTCTTATGAAAAATGGCTTTTAAATGAGCCATTAAAAATCTCTTTATGATGTTCTGGTTACCTGGTAGCCCTAGAAAAAAGGAGACACATTAGCACTGATGAGACAATTTTTTTTTGAAATTACCATTAATTTCTATTCGCAATAACCTTTTTCTTTTGTAAACGAACCGAAGTAAAAGTAGTCAGGCAATAAGAAATCCGACGATAGATGGTATAAAGCGACCAATCCCTCCATATTATGGAGCTATAAAGTGATCAAACATGTTATATTTGGAACTAGGGACGAGATTGTGTAATGCAATCAGACGGGTTTAGACGATGCATACTTTACCAAGTTAATTCATCTATCAATCTTGGTGTAGTTAACAACTAATGTTTTTGAAAAGGGTAATTACTTGTAGCTCCAATAGCCAAATTAAACTTCCGTTGGTTAAGAACGCGTCACGGATAATTAAAGAATGAGGAATGGAATGTATCAACAATACAAAGAATATACTCAGATACGTAATAGATTTGACGCCTACAAGAGACATTGGTACAAGGTATCGAATAGCTTAATGGGCTTTATATCATTTTGCGTAAAAGCTAACTCTATTTACAAAAACAGGTATAGCATTTGAGAATTGGGCAAATGAAATATTTTCGTACATGACCTTGAAGCTAATGCCTATGTGAAATTACTAATAATATGAACAAAAAAGACCCGAATGCTCTTCTAACAGCAACAGCTAACTATTTCGTGTAATGTACTTATTAACAAGAAAATTTTAAAAGATACTAGCTCAGCATATCAAATTTTTCCATCTGAGTTTGAATTATAGATAGAAGAAACTCTAAACTTGACTTGACTTGACTGAAAAAAAAGATAAATGTTTTTACTTTTATAACTTAAATAAATCAAATAATATTAACATTCTGATTACTAAATATCAGTATATGCATAATAAACTGACAATGCACATTCATTTGTAATTTTTTTAGTAAAGTGCAAATTATGTTCTGGCCTTGGGAAGGCATAGTGGTTTTGAACACAACTTATGTTAATTTCTGCTCGTTTTGTGTTTGACTCGGTTATTTATTGTAATTTCTGTTCGTTTTGGGTTTCATTTATTTATCGATGCTGATTTGCGGTAGTTTCACGCTTCGTATATTATTTGGTTTTATTTTTTGCTCATTTTTGTTTCATGGAGTTCTTTACTTTTCTTTGAAAAACTTATTTTGTGGAAAATATTTTTTCAATTAATTTCTGTTCGTTTTATTTGGACATAGTCTTTTCCGGGAAGAAGAAAATAATATTTTAAATTTTTCGGTTTTTTTAAGACTTTATAATTTGGTCTGCTATTTTTTTGCTGGAGAAACTTTTATAGCAATTTTTAACCACATACACCCTTTTAAAAATCTGGACACAAATAGTAGTGTTTAACTTCGTTTCATATTCTCTAGTTGACCTGAGATGGAAAACTTGACACCAATTGCAAAAAAAAATCTGCTTACTTTCTTTGATAGCTTGGATAAACTTAGGCTATTTTGACTTGGTTAGATTTTAAGAGCAGAAGTAACCCCGAAAGTTTGAACATGATACCCTCAATTGTTCTTGGGATACTGCTAAGATGCCTTATTGACAATTAGCATTAACATAGTGCATTTTGATTTAATCTTAAGGCAACATTTAGTTTTTAAACACAAAGGCAAATGGGTGGAGGCGGGGGGGGTGATGGAGGAAAATTAGCTCTCTCCAACCACTTTCGACTATTAAGAAGGATATCAGCCCTTTCTATTTTCAATCAAATGAACCCTTTTCGAAGTTCCTACGACAACTCCTTTGATTCGAAATGCCCTGGTCTAAACAACAACAACAACAACAAAAAATCATACATTATACCCACATCGATTTTTACTATAAAAGTTTCAAGCCTTCCAATCACTTTCGACTATTAAAAAGGGCACTAGACCTCTCGATTTCCAATCGAATGAGCCCTTTTTGAGTTTCTAGACAACGCTTTCTATAAACACCTTATATACCCCCAGGGCATAAATTACAACCCTTACCCTAAGGGCTGTGAGGGTGGTTGTCATCCTCTAAGATATAATTTCCAGAACTTTCAACTACGTTAAACCAAATGGTTATCTTAAAATTTTGATTGGATGTGTTTGGGAAAATGTTGGGCGTAAGAGGGGTGTTAGTTGCTCTCCCATCCCTTTCAACTATTAAAACTATCCCTTTCAACTAGTCCTTTCAATTTCCAATCAAATGAGCCCTTTCGAAGTTTCTACGACAACACTTTCAATAAAAACCTTATATGCCCTCAGGGCATAACTTAAAACCCTTGCCCTGATGGCTGGGGTTGTCACCCTCAAAGACCTAATTTCCAGAACTTTCTACTACGTTGAACACAATGGCTATCTGAATATTGTATTTGGATTTATTTGGAGGAATGGTGCGCGTGAGAGGTTGGTGAGTTATCTACCAATTACTTTCGCCCATTAAAGACAGCACTAGCCCTCCCAACTCCCTATTGAATGAGCCCCTTTCGAAGTTTATATATGAACTTTAACCGTTAAAACCCTATATGCCCCAAGGCCGTAACTTAAAACCTTTACTCTGTTGCCTCGGGGGGGTTTGTCATCCTTAAATACATAATTTCCCGAACACTCAATTACGTTGAACAAAATAGCTTTCTGTAAATCTTGATTGATTGTGTTTAGGGAAATGGTGGGCGTGGGAAAAGGGGCAATTATTCTCCACTCACTTTCGACTATTAAAAAGGGCAATTTCAATTTCCAAACAAATGAGCATTTTTTTAATTTTTATAAAAACTTTCTATATATATCTTTTATGCCCCCAGGGCATAGCTTACAACCCTTGCATTGAGGGCTCTGAGGGGTTTATCATCCTAAAAGACCTAATTTCTAGAACTTTCGACTACGTTGAACAAAATGGATATATCAAAATTTTGATTGGATCTATTTGGGCAAATGGTGGGTCTGAGAGGGGGGTTAGTTGCACTTTAATCAATTTAGACTATTAAATGGACACCAGTCCTTTCAATTTCCAATTGAAGGATCCCTTTTTGATGTTTGTGCAACATCGCTTTCTATAAAAAACCTTACATACCAGTAGAAGAAAGAGTGCCAGTCCTGGTAGAACACCATATATGGGCATTGACCTACTAACGGGAGTGACAAAACACACTCAGTGAATACAACCGGTACAAGATCGCGTGGCTCTTTCTTGGCCAATCAACGGTTAGAAATACTGGGCTAACAAGGTGACATCACCAGACTTCGGAGAATTTCAACACTGGATTCGCGCAATAGCTCCAAGAGGTCTTGGCAAGCACAACGAATATAAGGAAGCATTTTCAGTATAGTTGATATTAGTGTGAGAATAGAATTTAAGGAGTGAGAACAGTTTGACTATACTCCTATATTTATTCATTGAGATATATTTACAATAATGAGTGGAATGTTTACACTATTGGAAGTTGATAGTGGAGCTGGTAGCAGCAGCACAAGTTATATTGGTAATTGTATATGTGTAATATATATCATTGTGGTAATTATACACACACAATAAAATTGTTACGAAATCGAAAATGTCCCCTTTCTTTTTCGTTAGACTTCTTTTTAGGTTATCAAATATTCTTAAAGTAGAGCGAATCAAGGTTAGTCTAGAGTCAGCAGTGCGAGTGTTAGGATTGAAAAATGAATAAATTTCAGAAAGAGAAAATTAGGTCAAATCTTGTGATTATGGAAAAACATTTGATTCTGGATGATGATTTTCTCGAGTAATCTCTTCAACGGAAGATATTTTCTCAGGAAACACTTTATAATATAATGAAAACTCATTCTACCCCCTTGGACTATTGTATGAAGCTTTTACGATGTAACTTATATACTTTTACTCATTTTATTGATATATTAATTGAAACAAAAAAGAATAATATCGTGGATACACTTTTGAAAACATTGTCATAGATTCTATATAGATGGCCCTCTCTTCGAAACAGATTATGTAACGTCAGAGTGTTACTCCTCTCCTCCCTCCTGTCCCCCTCTGAATTTATCGAACTTGGATCAGTTTCTTTTCGGCTGTTAGAGAGTTGACACCGGAAACCAAAAAATTTTCTATACATGTAAACTATGTATGTATACTTTTGGCAGTTGGTCATCATGTGAGAATTGTACAATTATTGATGAATATAACGAAAAATGACAATTATGCAATAAATGTAAATTACATAGAGGATATGCAGTACAAATTAAAGGCTGTAATTCATGTCTTGAATAGATTTATGACTCTCACCCTAGAGGGCAACTATGCTCCAATTGCCGCTATGACAAATGTGATCAGTGGGAGAATACTTATCCTGGTATGATTGGAAAGAACCCTAAACATGATTTTAGTTTATTTCTACGAGACTGGTATTGTCGTGGCTTTAAATTATTTTGGAAGGAAGAATCAGGTCTACGAATCTACTGTTGGGGTAACAAGACAATTTGGTTTCTACGTCATCGTTGTGACCACACTGCCTATTATGACTATAAACCTAGTGATTTTTATTTGGCTGTTACCGAATGTGATTCACCACTTGAAAACACTATATGTGATATTGCTTCAAATAGACAAACTGAAACACGTGAATTTCACCATATAAATGCAAATAGTATCATTGACTATACAAAGAGATACGATAAGAGGGAAGTTACATTGTAATGTAGAAAATGTAACCCTGACTTTACACCCAATCAGAATCAATATACAGTGAATTCAAATGATCTACCAGCATTAGTGGTTCTCGACAGTTGCCTCCAGCCACGGGCGGGACCCGCCTCCGGGGGGGAGGGGGTCTCAAGGCCGGCCTTAGGACACTGCCTATTATTAGTATTATGCCTATTATGACTGTCTTTCGTTTTTGACCTGAGTAGAGACTGATTAGGGGTGCACTGTTTCTCAACACTTTTAAACCTTTTCCATTTTGTTGAGATTTCAATTGTTCACCAAGGGTTCGCGCACTGGATCTAAGATTTTCTGAAGCACTTTTTTAAAATCCTTGCCAGAGCTCCAATTGTATAGTGTAAAGGATGCAAAATCAGTCGCAGCTGGTACAATATATTTTTTAGCGAGAGATAGTGTACAGCGAAAAAGCTTAGCAAACCATCTGCCAAGACCATAGCCAGACATGGATGAAAGACCTTTGTAATAGTCCATTCCATTGCCCAATCGTCTTGGTCTATGAGTATTAACATAGCAGTCAGTATCAGGACAAATGAATACCACTTTTCTATTAGACATCTTGTTTGTTTTGAACATCGACAACGATGGGTCGAAAATGGCATGTAATCACAGCCAAACCTTTTGGTATTGCTAGGGGATCACCTAATTCAGTTCTTTGTGTTAACTGGCAGAGTTACAAATATGAAATGTTTACGGGGCTTTACTGAAGATGCTTTATATTGTAATGATGAATATGATCTTGATTTGTTTTTCGTTAAAGAACTCGTATAAGGGGGACATTGCTATTGCCAACTCTGGATGTTTCAACAAATGAAGCATAGAGAAATATACAAATGTCCGTGGAGAAGGCAGGCGGGTAGTCAGCAAAAATAAAATTAGTGTTTCCGGCACTTTTACCATTGATTATATTGATTTTAAAGCCAAGAACATCTTTTAGATTATCATTGAGAATAACCTTTTCACCAGCAATGGGTGAACTAATGTAGATCTTGCCCTCTTCCTTTGAATAGTTGAAATGAAAGGCTCCTTTTTTACGAGCGGAAACTCTTTTATTGATAGAAGGACATAAATCATTCATACAAGTGAGTTCTTCGTATGGTAATTCAACATAAGGAAAATCCCTCCAACCGATCATTTGAATATTATGCTGTTCACTATCGGGTGGTGGCGGCCAATCGTTGGGTCTAATTTTTATATCCTATTTGTGATCTTTTCTTAGGATATCATAAATATTTTTGAGAATACAGTCGACAAGAGCCACTTCATACGCGCCGTCAAATTTGATAATGGGAGAGAGTCTCGTCCAAATATAACTTGTTTTATTCGAATTATTGCAGAGAGGGTCGGAGACATTGGACATGAACTTCACACAGAAATCATTAGGCATTGTTAATGTCTTCACTGCAACCCAAGAATCAAAATCAGAGTTTTATCCTAACCAACGAACAAGCAACTGTCTCTTGCCCCTGCAAGTACGGCTCTTTAATATCTTTTCAATATGATAAATTTCACAATGGATACTAACTTTCTGTAGTTCATATTCATTAAAATCACCGAGGATCTGATCATCTTTGGTGTCTCGCAGTCAATATGTCGAGAGTACGGTGTCTAGGATTTTAGACACTTTAAAAAGTTCAGTGCTCCATAAATAATTCCCCTTTTAAAAAATATCGGTGATTCTATTAATTTTAACAGTATCGACATTGACTAAATTAATTGTCACTGCGAATAGGGCAGTTCCCTGTTTGAGAAACACACGCTATCCAATGATACTATCAGCAGAGGATCGCCTGGCCATTAAAAATAAGAAAATATGTTGGGTATGTATGGGGGAATTTGAAGAGGGGACTAAGAGGAAAGGGACTAGGGGAAAAAGACTAAGGGGGTGGGAAGGGGAAAGTCAGAGATCTTGATCACTAATGGCAGGAAATATCCTCAGGGGGTAGTAATTTTCGTGGCGTAGCACACCAATCGTGCAATATGAATGTAAGCCAGCAGTTTTTTATACCAGTCATTCACAAGTCAAGTTACGACTTGAAATTTATTTTACCGGATTTGGCACGAATGCAAAGGGAGGGAGGGGATGCAGATAGCCCATGGGTAAATAACTCATTTACCTACAATATTATACCCAAATCTACTGAGAAGTTGTTGCTTTTAGAATTCAAATGGCAGGCAGTGGATAATGGACATACGTGTTTGAATAAAATCAGTTTTTTAGACTCTTATAGTTTTTTCCCCAAGGCTCTGAGTTCACTAATTCAAGTGCAGAAGAGTGAAAATTTTGATAGTTTCCCTCTGCTTAAACAGCGCTTTCCAGACAGTCAAAAATACGACTTCATGACTTGTAAAGGTATATGTGTATGACCATTACAGCTCCGGTGCAAGGTTAAGTGAGGAGAAATTCCTTCCCATTGAAGCATTCTATAGTTCACTTACCAATAGTGAATGCACTGTCGAGGACTATGAATTTGCCAAGAAAGTATAGGCTAAGGGTGGTTGTAAAAATGGTTGAACTTATTGTTGAATGTACTTGGCAAGCGATGTGCCAACTCTTTTAGACATTGTCTGCAAGAACACAGACCAAATTTATTCAGAATTCGGGCTAGGCATTGGCTATTATTTTTCAACGCCGCACCTCGTCATGGACGTAATTCTAAAAATCAGTAGGAAGGAAATAGGTTTGATCATCGATGTGGATCAACAGCTATTTGTTGAAAGATCTTTGAAGGGGGGGGGATATCTTTTTCCCGGGGATCACGTCTTAACAACTGATCCAAGTGGGCAGAGCTCTATTGATGGTGTAAAGTCCAATGCTGTTTTTCTTGACATGAATTCACTCTACCCCTCGGCGATGTCTCACTATAGTTTACCATGTGGCAATTACAAATGGCTTGAAAATCCTTGTGCCCTAGATTTTCATGACATTTACACTATCGAGGAAAAGGGTCCCCAAGGTTGTTTTTTATAATTGACGGTCAAATACCATTGGAACTCTATGACACTCTAAAAGATTTTGTTTTTCCGTGTGTAAATAGATTGGTGACCAAGAATCCTTTGAACCCATACAATCGGTCTTTGGTCAAGGATATGGGCATGCATTGGACCCCCTCCAAGCAGAAAGTAATTGCGGATTTGGACCCAAAACAGAATATTGTTGTTATCCACGTGCTATCGTGGTGGATGGTAACCAATGGTTCCAGGGTCACAAAGATGCACAGAGCCTTGCAATTCGATTAGAAACCCTACTTGAAAACGTTTATTGACACTTTTGTCAGTAAACGTTCACAGGTAAAAAGTAAAGTTCAAAGAGAATTGTATAAACTTATTTTAAATTCAGCTTTTGGAAAAATATATGAAAGCGTACGAAACAGATCACGTTGCGACTTTGTAACCTGCCCCAAAGAATTTGCACGAATTGTCGCTGATCCTAACTTTACAACATTCATAACCATAGACCCGAATACGGTTCTGCTACACAGAAAAAAGAGAAATGTTGTTCTGAATAAGAATATCGCGGGGAGGGGGAGTTTAGTACTCGAAATTTCCAAGAAAATAATGTTGTCCTTCTTTTACAGTGTGTGTAAGGTACAATGACCAAGGGAGAGGGAGGTTCAAGTGTACTATGGGGACACAGATTCTCTATTGTTAAACGTTAAAACCGAGAATTTATTGGATGATTTGAGAAATGGTGTGTACAATGGCCCGCAGGTGGATTACACGAATTGGAATGAGAGCATCTATCCCGAGTTGGTGAAACGCCACGCCTCCAATCAAGTATTCAACTGTGATGCCATTGCTGTTCTTGCTGTATATTAAGTTTTTTTTACCAATAAATGAAAAATATTGTTCTTTTGCTTCTGTTATTGTTGTTATTGTTGTACAAAAAGTGTTGTTAATTAAAGAAAAAATATGTTTTTGTTGTTCTTGTTGCTATCGAATAACGTACTAGGTATCAACTCGACGTCACAAGCACCACCCTCCAGTGTGCAAAAGGGTAGTGGACATTACGCTTCGTGATTGCATTTAAAATGGATGAAGTTTTAAAACATGTCTATGAAAATATTGGTGAAGTCGGAAGCCTAAATTCCCCCACAACACTTTCTAAAGTTGCCTCTGCCGTAGGTGGCAGTACTTCAAAAATGCAAAAGAGTATCTAGAAAATGAACCAAGTTACACTCTGCATCGAAATTGTAGTCTTCGTGGCAAATAATATCGACAAACTAAAGCGTTTTCCCTCTGCATATAATACAAATAGATCTTTTAACTCAAGATGAGATTCAAAGACATAACAATACACCTTAAAAATATATTCTTGTGGCAATCATTGTATTTAGTCACTATGCATATGCCATTCTATTGCGATCATAGAGAAGCGTTGAAGTTGCTCAGGCCTTAGAAAGTATTCTTGAACAAGATAACTATAGAGAAATTCAAAGTGACCGTGGTAGCGAATTTGTTAATCCACATGTGCAAAAGGTTCTATTGAAATATAATACAAAGCTCTATCATAGTCACAGTCCGTTAAAGGCTGCATTGGCTGAACGATTGATAAGAACGATTCGTCTATTAATTTCTATTTAATTTGTTTTACGCTGAAAAATACTGCTGCTTTTTACCTTTTGAATTTACTACGTTTCAGAGCCATGCTTGATCATTGTCATTATTGTAGCTTCCCATATTCCAATCATGGTTCGCAGACTTATTTTCTCGTTCTTGTCACCTTTATTCGACTGACAAAAAGCAGCCTGGGCCTTACCTATTTTATTTCTTACATGTTCACTGCATCCTCAATGTTTACTAATAATACAAATCAGGTAAATGAAGCTATCCACTTGATTGATATTCTCGTTACCCAACATCACTTCTTCACATTCTTTTATGCCTAGCCTAAGCAACTTGGTCTCCTTACCAGGGGCGCCAATTAGGGGGGGGGGCAGGGGGGGGCCATGGCCCCCCTAGACTTTGAAAATTACCTTCTTATTTATATTTCACAGCTAGTTTCTATTTTAGCTATGTGCTATATTAAACCAGCAACTGGTCCAATAAATACGACCAGCAAACTGGTGCCCTATTTATATAATCTTGTTTTTAAATGTCTAAGAGCAAGCGCGTCTACACTATTTTATTTCCGAGTAGGGTTCATTCAAAACTAAGCTTCATGTGGTCAGTACCCGTTTCGTTATTGTTCTTGTGAAGAATTCGTTGTAAACTATGAGTTTTGTATATTCCCTTTTTTAGTAGCTGGGAAAGGAAATGTGTTCTAGGGTTTCAAGGGTGTTTTGGTCAGCAGATTCTTGACGTTGTTGAATAGTTTATGGGATGACTAGTCCCAGTGGAGTGTATGGGACTGTCGTGAACAGGAAATGTAAGTGATTGGTTTATGGGGTTTCTAAGCGGGGTAGTTTCACCGTGTAGTATGGGAGTGATTTTCTAAGTGAGTTTCTACGTGTTTCTTCAGTTCTTCTCTTGCCGTGTCTGAGTGATGTCATTGTCTACTACTCGTTTAACTATTAGTAAAAAGCGACAACAAACTTTAGATTTTTTTTCGGTGAAAATGCGGAAGAAAAATGAAGAAACTTTAGTGCAAGAAACTGGCAATAGTGTCAGCGCCCAAAGTCTCGGGTTAGTTGAGATAAATTCCCCCACCTGTGACAGAATTTCGGAAACAAGGAGAACAATAAGTGGCTCAGATCAACTTGAAAGTTCGGTCTGCATCGCAGAACCCCTTGCGGGTTCCAGTAGCAGTCAAGAAACTCTCAGATATCTCTAGGACGCGTCACGACAAACCAGCTCAACCTATTCTTGAGAGATATCCGGCTTCCACTTCTAACGGAAGGAAATTCAGTGCACATTACTATAAGATTTATGAATGGACTGAATACTCAAAAAACTTGAATTCCGTGTTTTGTTTTACTTGCCCCCATTTTTCTATGTGGACTCTAAGGGTTGGAGAAACTGCTGGAAAAAGGGCTTTCATTGAGTCAGGATTTTGCAAGTAGAAAGACAGTTCTGCTCTATTAAAGCAACATGATGGTTCTGAAAGACATAGGCATTGTATGTCAGCATGGACGGAATTTAAGATAATGAGTACTGATACTTCGAAATCTATAGCGAATGCCTTAATTCAATCCAGATCTCAAGAGGTTCAGGAAAATAGAGATCATGTGAAGTATATTTTTCGCGCTATTTGCTTTCTTGGCCGCCAGGGTCTTGCTTTGAGGGGTCAAGATGAATCAGAAACATCTGCAAATCGGGGTAATTTGGTTGAATTGATGAAGGAAATGTCTAAAGGCGACGAAAAGCTGAAGGCCAAGTTACAGCGCCGATATGGTCACTATTGCAGTCATCAGTACCAAAATGACGTAGTTACACTGATAGGAAATGCCTTGCGCCAAGATATTATTTCAGAAGTAAAATCAGCTAATTACTTTGCTATTCTTGTCGACGAGACAAAAGACGTTTCTAGAAAACAACAATTAGCGATCTTACTCAGGTACATATCAAATGGAAAAGTAGTGGAGCGACCAATCGGCTGCTATCACATGCACAAATTAGACGCCGAGAGCTTATCCACCTCGATTTGTGAAACTATAGAAAAGCTTGGTGTAGATTCGATGCTGTGTATTTCCCAATGTTATGATGGCGCATCCGTTATGAGTGGGGAATTTAACGGAGTTCAAGCAAAGTTTAGGGAGAAGGTGCCTCATGCAGTTTATGTACACTGTCACGCCCACAGACTAAACTTGGTTTTGACTGACTGCCTAAAAAATATCAGCGAACTTTCTGTGTGGTGCAAATTTTTGTGGTGCAAATTTTCTTCTGTGGTGCAAAGACTTTACGCATTTATATCATGCAGCAATACTCGTCACGAGCTATTTGTTGAATCCCAGCGTATTAGCGGGCAAAAAGTCTTGGAGCTAGAGAGGACCATCCAGACTCGCTGGTTTTACGCAGTCCGCTCTATTTCAAAGGTGAAGGCCAGATTTGATTGTATTGTTGCTGTGCTTGCCGCAGTCTCTGATAGTTCCAATGGCAAGGCAGCGTGTGAAGCAAAAGGACTACTAGACAAAATCAACTCTGCCTCTTTTGTTTCAACTTTACACATAATGGAAAAAGTATTAGTCATTGTAAATTGTTTATCAGAGCAACTTCAATCCAAAAGTTTGTTGATTTATAAGGCACTTGCACTGATTTCTGGGACATATGAGACACTCCAAAAGCTGAGAAATGATAACGAATAGAACAACTTAAGCAAAAACATATCTGAATTCTTGGCTTTAAACGATATCCAGGAATCAAAATCTCCACAGTCTAAAACCAGTGCTCGAAGCAAGAGAAGTCAAGCCATTTCCATTCGTAAAAGCTGAGAAATGATAACGAATGGAACAACTTAAGCAAAAACATATCTGAATTCTTGGCTTTAAACGGTATCCAGGAATCAAAATCTCCACAATCTAAAACCAGTGCTCGAAGCAAGAGAAGTCAAGCCATTTCCATTCGCCTCAAAGACTTTCTTTCAAACTCAACAACCGGTAAACGCAATATCAGTCAGCCAGTTGAATCAGACTGCGGTAAACTTCTGTACTTTGAGGTAATAGATCGTTTCACGAGTGAGATGGACCAACGTTTCATGCAGAATATGCCTCTGCTCGACGCTTTATCTTCCTTTGACCCATCAAATTCCAATTTTCTCGAACTTTCGAAAGTGGAAAGAGTTATGTGTCATTATCAAGAGATTCTCGGTGTCGATGACCATGCCATAGAATCCCAGCTTTCTCTTGCAAAGCTGCATCTGTCAAAAAGTGATATTTCAAAAATGGATCTTCTTTGAGCTATCGAAATCTTATCCGACCTCCCATTTGCCTATTTTGCAGTGCTAAAACTGATGAAGCTAGTTGCTACTTTGCCTGTGACCACTGCCAGTAATGAATGATTCTTCTCAGCGTTAGGGCATGTGAAGGATTGTCTGCGATCGACGAGGGGAAATGACAGACTCAGTAATTTCATGATAATGGCCGTTGAAAAAGAGGAGCTAAAGAAACTGGATTTGGATAGATCAGTCGACGATTTTGCCAAGCAGTGACCTCGCCGCTACCCTCTGTTTTAGGTATGGTTGCTAAATGTTGTTCTTTATTTTGTATCTTAATTTTTAAAAAAATCGAAAAGAAATCCTTGCCCCCCCCTACATTTTCGTGAATTGGCGCAACTGCTCCTTACAATTAATTTCCAAATCTATTTTTGCAACCTAAACCCTCAAAACCTCTAACAATTCAATCATTATGCTAACATCTGTATCCACGCCACTCAAATCATAACTTTTGCAGTGCTTCTTAGGACAAACTATTAAAATAGGTCCATCTTTTCTGCATTGATGGCGAATCCATTTGGCATCGGTTTTGCCAGAGGAGTTCTATTGCATGTTGACTTTGCTGACGATGTTGTATTAGTATGCGAAAGTCTTGGTAGATACAGAGATCTCGGAGCGAGTGGCAAAGAAAAATGCCATTTTTGACGGTTTTCTGGGAGCAATATTCCACAAACCCCAGATCCGCCGTCTCACAAAAGCTTGAATCTACTCTGCCTCGAAAGCAAGTGTTGTGTTATACTCGTCAGAGACTTGGCCCATGGCTCACTTGCAGATGATGAAGGTACACGCTGTCCAGATGAAACACCTCCGCAAAATTGAACGTGTTACATGGCTGGACAGTGAAGGGAACCTCGAGATCCTCTGTTCCTTTAAATTGCTGTCCCTGTCTTAGCTTCTTGAGTTTTGCTCGCTGCGTTGGCACAGTTAATTCCTTCGCCTTCCCACTCAAACATCTTCCTGACTTATCTCCGACTTTGATCCGACTGCAAATGGCTGGGAACGCCCCAAAGGTAGACCACGCACAAGATGGGCAGATATCATTCACTATCGACTCACTATGTGGTCCATCAGCCCCGATGAAGCTCTAAACCTCACACAGGACAAATCACTCTGGAGACGACTAATAGGGCTAACATCCGGTTCCCTCTATGCTGGTAACACTTCCGAGTAAGAGCTTTAAGTCGAAGTAAGTCATCCCTGTAACTGACATGTGGTCAATGACCCTTTCCTATCTTCTGCTGCAAAGTGTTGCATTTATATAAGCTTTGATGAGAGGGAGATTAAATCAAAAGAGACACTAGTTTCGAGATTCAAACCATCAAGCTTTATAACTTTGGTACTTGCAGGCTTCAAAGATTTGTTCTTAAGGGTTTCTCTTCTATTCCAAAGTGACTACTGACTTGTACTTCTCAACACTGTTTTTGAACATCCAAAATCCCACAAGAAGTGACTAAAGTTTAGACATAAAGATTATAATGATGCGAAGTACCATCTTCTGCAACTTGTTGACCTGTAAAATTCACTAAGCCATAAATGTTATAATTAAAAAAGAGTTAGTCCACAAGCTAGAACCCAGCTACAATGTAAAATTTCTCTACCCCTGTGTGGACACCCTGTTGCCAGTGGCAGATGCCAAGACTTGCCTGTCTCATTTGCTCTATTAAAGTTTGTGGTTGAAACTTGATTTGAAAAATAAAGTAAAAATTCCAGACAACTCAATTCCTGTTCCCTGTAACAGTCAATAATAGGGAAAACAAATGTTTAATGAAAAGCTACTGCTCCCACTGCCAACTGCTCAATGAAGAATATAGGTCTCAAAATATTATTATTTTATGTTAAGAGGACAGTATCCTTAAGTGGACATTAAATAAAAAAAATCTTTTCATCTGAATGTAAGGAACAACACTAAAATTTAAAATGAACAGAAATTATTTTGTATATGAGGAGGTTGCCCCTTCTTCAACCCTCAATCTTTACGCTAAAGTCTTAAAGTTCTTTAAAAAATACATTTCATTCAAATTCAACAGCCCTTGCATTTAACCAGTCTTTTTAAAAGAATTATGACGAAAACTTAAACCCCCTAAACAATAAAATAAAAACCCCCTTAAACAAGAAAATCCCCCCAGAGCATATAAATCATTCCCAAAAGAATACAATTTCCATGGAAAATACCCCATGCAGAAAACTATCCCCATAATTTCATCTATTTCCAATTTCCTTACAGCAAATACTGCATGTGAACAAACAGCAAACTGCATAACTTACAGCTATTTCCCAAGGGACTTTGGTGGGTCATCTCACTCCCAAAGGCATAATTATTGGATCTTTCAACTATCCTGAATCAAATGGATATTTCAAAATTTAATTGGACGGCTTTGGGGGAAAATGGACATGGGAGGGGGGCTAGTTACCCTCCAGTCTTTTTGGTCACTTAAAAAAGGCACTATAATTTTTATATTTCAGTTTGAATGAGCCCTCTCCCGATCTTTTGGGACCAGTGGTTTGATGCAATCTCTACTGGGGAAAGAAATAGGGAAAAACAAATAAACATGTATTCATGATATTTCTTCTGGCTAAAAAAAAAAAATTCATATTTTGGTAGATAACACCTATAAGCTTCTAGAGTAGGGTTCTCTCTTGTGCTGAATCTGATGGTGTGATTTTCATTAAGAATACTTGAATGTTTGTGGTCCCCTCTTTTCTTTAGGAAATTAAGCAAATTTCCTAAGGCTTGTAAATTTTGATGCGAAAGATCAACCCTAATGAATCTTATACATTTAAAATCAGCATAAAAATTTATTTCTTTTGATGTATCTATTGGCATCAAAAGTCTGTTTTTTATAGTTTTGGCTGTTTGAACATACATCACGATTATCAGTATGTTCTCTACTGGCAACATTTTAGTATCTGGTTCAGAAGTAATATAACCCCTGAGATATGCAAGCCTGATAATTTAGTTAGTTTAAGTTTTTATCATGGGTTGACTTTATTAACGGTCATGTTTGGGTAAATCTGTAGCTTTTTACTTTTCTTTAAGTAACTTCTTTTTCAAAAAAGTTTTTAATTGATTTTTGTTGTTCTTGATTGATATAATTTTTTTATTACTACTACTACTACTACTACTACTACTACTACTACTGCTACTACTACTACTACTACTACTACTACTACTACTACTACTACTACTAGTACTACTACTACTACTACTACTAACAACAACTCACCGCATCACTAAGCCGCCTGAGGCCAACACAGCTACGCACGTTCCTCCTTCATCCCAATCTATTCAAAGCCTCCCTTTTTACACCCTCCCACGAAGTTCCCATTTCCCTTAAATCTTTCTTAATGACATCCTCCCACCCCAGACGAGGACAACCTGTTTTCCGTTTAGCCCTAGACGGTTGGCCAAAAGAGCAATCTTCGGCAATCTGTCATCCTTCTTCCGCACAACGTGTCCTAGCAACCTCAACCTTTCTTTCATTATATCCCTAGACAGCGGTATTGAACCGCATTTTTCGTACAACCTATTGTTTGAAATAACGTCAGTCAGCCAGGTACCCGGAACAATCCTTAAGCAATTTCTCTGGAAAACATCTAGCAAATCCTCATCCGCTTTTCAAAGCGCCCATGCTTCAGAGCCATATTTGACTACCGTCATCACTGTAGCCTCTAATACTCTAATCTTGGTTTGAAGACTTATCTTCCTATTCTTGCACACTTCTTTTAATTGTGAAATAACGCCCTGAGCCTTGGCTATTCTACTTTTAACATCTTCACTGCTCCCACCATCTTTACTAATAATTAATTAAAAAGCTTTTTCCACAAAATAAGTTTTTCAAAGAAAAGTAAAGAACTCCATTAAACAAAAAATGAGCAAAAATAAAATCAAATAATCTACCAAGCGTGAAACTACAACAAATCAGCATCGATAAATAAATGGAACCCAAAACGAACAGAAATTACAATAAATAACCGAGTCAAACTCAAAGCGAGCAGAAATTAACATAAGTTGGGCTCAAATTCCCTATGCATTGCTAAGGGCAGAACAAAATTTGCACTTTACTGAAAAAATATAAATGTTTTTACTTTGTAACTTTAATAAATCAAATATTACTAACATTTTGATTACTAAATATAAGCATATGTATATTAAACTGACAACGCACATTCAGTTGTGTTTTTTCAGTAAAGTACAAATTTTGTTCTGGCCTTGGGAGGGCATAGGGGTTTTGAGCCCAAATTGTGTTAATTTCTGCTCGTTTTGAGTTTGACTTGGTTATTTGTTGTAATTTCTGTTCGTTTTGGGTTTCATC
Source organism: Artemia sp. Qi Xiang Cuo (assembly GCF_049724085.1). NCBI lineage: Eukaryota > Metazoa > Arthropoda > Branchiopoda > Anostraca > Artemiidae > Artemia > Artemia sp. Qi Xiang Cuo. Next base: position 15,164,214 of record NC_142802.1, on the reverse strand, counting down.
TAAGTATCGATGCTGATTTGTGGTAGTTTCACGCTTGGTAGATTATTTGATTTTATTTTTGCTAATTTTTTGCTTAATGGAGTTCTTTACTTTTCTTTGAAAACTTATTTTGTGGAAAAAGTTTTTTTTAATTAATTTCTGTTCGTTTTTATATTGACATAGTCTTTTCAGGTAAAAAGAAAATAATACTTTAAATCTTATCATTTTTTTAAGACTTTATAGTTTGACCTGCTATTTGTATGCTGGAAAAAAATGTTCAGCAATTTTTAACAACATACACCTTTTAAAAATCTGTACACAAATAGTAGTGTTTAATTTAGTTTCATGCCTCCTCTAGTTGACCTGAAATGGAAAACTTGATACCATTCGCAAAAAAATCTGTTTACTTTCTTTGATGGCTTGAATACACTTACGCTATTTTGATTTGGTTAAATTTTGAGAGCAGGAGTAGCCCCGAAAGTTTAAACATAATACCCTCAGTCGTCCTTGGGATACTGCTGAGATGCCTTATTGGGAATTAGCATTAACACAGTGCATTTTAATTTAATCTTAAGGCAACATTTAGTTTTTAGACATAATGGGCAAATGGGAGGGTGGGTGTGTGAGGGGGCGTTAGCCGCTCTTCAATCACTTTCAACTATTAAAAATGGCCCTAGCCCTTGCAATTTCCAACCAAATGAGCCCTTTTGAAGTTTCTATGACAACACTTTCAATAAAAACCTTACATACCCCCAGGGCATAACTTACAACCCTTGCCCGGAGTGCTGGGGGGTGTCATTCTCAAAGACCTAATTTCCAGAACTTTCTACTGCGTTGAACAAAATGGCTATCTGAATATTTTGATTGGATGTGTTTTGGAGAATGGTGGGCGTGAGAGGGGGGTTAGTTAATCTCCAATCATTTTCGACAATTAAAAAGGGCCCTACCCCCTAAATTTCCAATTGAATGAGCCCCGTTTGAAGTTTTACGACAACTCTAACTATAAAAACCTTATATGCACCCAGGGCATAACTTACAACCTTTGCCCTTTGGGCTCTGGGGGGTTTGCCACCCTTAAATACATAATTTCAAGAACTTTCAACTACGTTGAACAAAAAGGCTATCTCTAAACTTTGCTTGAATGGTTTTGGGGAAATGGTGGGCGTGATAGGGGGTTTAGTTACTCTCCACTAACTTTTAGCTATTGAAAAGGGTGATTTCAATTTCCAATCAAATGAACCCTTTTTGAAATTTCTACAACAACTTTCTCTATAAGCCTTAAATGCCCCATGGGCATAACTTACAACCCTTGCACAGATGGAATCTGAGGGGGTTATCATCCTAAAATGCCTAATTTCAAGAACTTTCAACTGCGTTGAAAAAAAATGGATATTTCAAGATTTTGATTGGATGTGTTTGGGAAAATGGTGGGCGTGATAGGGGTGTTAGTCGCTCTCCAATCACTTTCAACTATTAAAAAAGGCCCTAGCCCTTTTCATTTCCAATTGAATGAGCCCTTTTGAAGGTTCTACGACAATGCCTTGAATAAAAACCTTATATGCCCCCAGGGCATAGCTTACAACCTTTGCCCTGAGGGCTGTAGGGAGGGGGCAGGGTTGTTATCCTTAAGACCTAATTTCCAAAACTTTCAACTACTTTGAATAAAATGGCTATTTAAAAACTTTGATTGGATGTGTTTGGGGAAAAGGTGGGCGGGAGAGGGGGGTTAGTTGCCCTCAAACCACTTTCGATTATTAAAAACGACACTGACCCTTTGAATTTTCAATCGAATGAGCCCTTTTTCAAGTTTCTATGACAAAGATTTCAATGAAAACCTTATATGCCCCCCGGTCATAGCTTATAACCCATACCCTGAAGACTGCGGGGGGAGTGTCCTGCTCAAAGGTATAATTTCCTGAACTTAAAACTGCGTGGAACAAAATAGCTGTCTCAAAATTTTGATTGAATGAGTTTGGGGAAATAGTGGGCGTGGATGGGGTGTTATTTGCCTTCATATCAAGTTCGACTGTTAAAAATTAAACTAGCCGCTCCAGTTTTTAATTAAATAAATCCTTTTCGAATTTTCTGCGACAACACTGTCTGTAAAAAACTTGTACGCCCCCTGGGCATAAATTGCGACACAAGCCCTGTGGGATATGGGGGGGGGGGGTTGTCATCCTCAAAGAACTAATTTCCAGAACTTAAAACTACGGTGAATAAAATGGTTATCGCAAAATTTTGATTGGATGTGTTATGGGAAAAGGTGATCGTCAGTGGGGGGTTAGTTGCCCTCTAATCACTGTCGACTATTAAAAAAGGCACTAGTCCTTTGAATTTCCAATCGAATGAGCCTTTTTTGAAGTTTCTAAGACAAGACCTTCTATAAAAACCTTGTATGCCCCCAGGGCATAACTTACAATCCTTGCCCTGAATGCTGTGGGGGAGTGTACTCCTCAAAAAAATAATTTCTATCTGGAAATCAACTACGCTGAACAAAATGGGTATCTCAAAACTTTGATTGGATGTGTTTCGGGAAATGGTGGGCGTGGAAGGGGTGTTAGTTCCCTTCCAATCACTTTTGACTATTAAAAAGGCACAAGCCACTCCAATTTCCAATTGATTGAGCCCTTTTTGAAGTTTCTTCGACAGCTTCTTCGATACGAAGTACCCTGCTCTAAAGTAAAAAATAATAAATAATACATTGTGCCAACACTGTTCTTATATTCCCCCAGAGCAAAACTTAAAACCCTTGCCTTGAGGGTTGTGGGGGAGTGTTCTCCTCCAATTTTCTATCTGGAAATCACCTACGCTGAAAAAATGGCTATCTTAAAACTTTGATTGGATGTGGTTGGGGAAATGATGAGCTTTGGGGGAGGGGCTAGTTACCCTCCAATCACTTTCGACTATTAAAAAGGGCACTAGCCACTCCAATTTCCAATCTAATGAGCCCTTTTCGAAGTTTCAACGACAACTCCTTCGATACGAAGTGCCCTAGTCTAAGACCAAGAAAAAAAACAATACCTTGTGCCAACATCGTTTTACTTAGGCAGCGCGATTGCGCTGCCTATGCTACTACCAAGGTAAGTGAAGCTGCCTACTTGATCAATCTTTTCATTACCCAGTGTCACCTTTTCATCTTCATTTATTCCTAGCCTTAGTGACTTAGTCTTCTGAACATTAATTTTCAAACCTATTCTAGCACCCTGAACTCGCGAAATTTATTGTGCCCTTACACCAGGGGCGGATCCGGGATTTTTTGGGAGGGGGCGCAAAATTGGTTGATCCGATAAACTTGCGTTAGGAGCAAGTTTAGTTAACGCAATCTTGCGTCAATTAAGTAAATTACATTACTTTAGACTACGTTAGGGGGGGGGGGTGCCCCCTCACCCCTCCCCTGGATCCACCAATGCCTCAAACTCTCTGTTTCTTTCCCTATTAAGGAGGAGAACAGATGCCTAATAGGTGTGTGTTAATACCAAAACATTCTAACTCTCATTGGGCTTTCAGGTATAAACAGAATTAGTTCAAAGGAAGGGGTGGGTAAAATGGCGTGGGGGGTATTTGCCCTTCTATCAATTTTGAATCTTAAGAGCTGGACTAGAACTTCTAATTTCCTTTCAACTATTTTTAACATAATGGTGTTTTTAACCCTTGCATATAAAGCACCTCTGGGGGGAAAATAATAAAAAAATATTGAAGCTATATAAGATTTATTCATTTATTTATGTTTGCACCGGTTATCTTTATGTTTGTAAGATAGTTAATTTTAATTTCTGTTCGTTCGGGGTTTTGTTTATTCTTTAACAGTAATTTCTGGTCTTTTTGAGTTTTAACTATAATAGGAATTAATTTCTGCTGGTCCTGAGTTCAATATTGAAGCCTTATGGCCTTTGCTATAGACAGCTTAATTACATGGCTCTGATAAGTCAAACGTGATTTTTTCACGCAACAATGAATGGATCGAAATAATAGCTTCTAAAAACAGTAGTTAGGCTATTCGATTTGTTGATGCAGAAAGAACAGGATTGTTTTGATTAGAACATTTTCGGATTTTTTGTGCCACAATACTTTAGCATTTATCACAAAGTATGTATTTTAACCTTATTTTAAGTATGGCTGTAATTTTAAGTATTTTATAATAAATTTACTATGTGTTCTTCCCATACAAAACTTTACCTTATTAAAATCCTTAGGGTGGAGGCAGCGTAGTTGGCATAAAGAAGAAAACTTTAGCGTAGAAAGTAGGAGAGAGGGAGGGTGAGACTGGAGACTCATCCAGTACGGGGCGGAAATTCACTTATCTCCTCCGTTAGCGAATTAGGAGATTAGACAGACTCATTGGGCTATAGAATGTTGGACCGTTTAAGCAATGGAAGACGTTAAAATACTCAAAAATACTTCATATTTTTAGTTATTGCAGAATTGATTTCATAGATTATGGAATGGGGAGCCCCCTTGCCTATGATTTGGGTGAGCCTCAACTCATAATATGCAATTTTGAGTAATTGTTCTGTGTTATGTGCATATATTATTCTATATATGCTATTTTGAGTTTTACTTTTATCGCATTGCGTTCATATTTTCATACAAATGAAAATAATCTATCTTTTCGAAATGTCTTTTTTCAAAAGACACGAACAAAATCGTCTAAAGGAACCTGAAGTGCTATCTCTGACATTTCTGTTGATTCTTTATTCCCGTTACTTTTAGATGTAAAATTTAGAATATTATCGAACGGGTTTAGTCGTCTCCTCCCTGAATAATTTACATTTGGAAAACTCACCCCCTGGGAAATTCCTCCCCCCTCCAAGAATATTTTCTTTTCCTGCTGATAACTCCCCCGCGTTAATTTCAACCCAGCAGAAATTTCTCAGCCGTGGAATATGCTCCCCCAAACAAATTCTTCTCAGATAATTTCGGATATTCATAAAAATAAAAGCTGAAATTTCTACTCAACTTTTTAGGTCAGAAGTAATGCTATAGCGTTACCTAAGTAAAGAGCCATAAGGGTTCAATGAATTAATACTTATTTATTTTTCCAGGGGCACTTTATGTGGAATATGTGGTCGCATAAACTTTGGAACGAGGTTCATTGAATTAAAAATTAAGATTTATAGTGTCCTTACACCATGGGCAGATCCAGGATTTTTTTAGGGGGGGGCGCAAAACAGGTTCATCTGATAAACTTGCGTTAGGGGCAAGTTTAATTAACACAAACTTGTGCTAATTACGTAAATTACATTACTGTAGACTATGTTAGGGGGCACTCCCCTCGCCCCTCCTTTGGATCTTCTACTGCCTTACACTCTCTGTTTCTTTCCTTGTTAGGGAGGAGAGCAGATGCCTAATAGGTGTGTGTTAATACCGAAACATTCAAACTCTTATTGGGCCTTCAGGTATAAACAGAATTAGTTCAAATAAAGGGGTGGGGGGGGGGTGGGTCGCTATTTAATCCCTCTTGATTCTTGCGAGTATTTCTGGTGTAGGCTGTTTTTATGAAAGAAAAGTTCACCTAAGTTCACTACTAAAAAAAAAGTGACAAAAAGTGACTACCAAAAGGCACTCAGAGCATAGGTAGATGAATTCCACAAGTCCCAGATACTACTTTATGATCATCATCGCACTCTAAGAACCTGTGATGTTACGGAAAAGAAGGATGGAAGTCTTGTTTTATTTTCGATTAATTTATTTGCTCATACCAAAAGAGAACCTTAATGAAAGCACAACTTCGATTAGGGTACAAGGAACAATCAACTGAAGGTAAAGCAACAAGGAACAAACAAAACAAACAACCGAAGCAAAGCAGAGCTTTTTAAATGTTTACGAACCGGAATAAACCGCAAGATTATCGTCCGTGAGTAAGTGTAACAATCACTGGAACTACACTTAATATAATAAGCGTCGTCACTTCTTAAGCTTTTTTGAAAGGCAATCGATCAGTGCCGATTTCCCCTTCCAAAGAAGTACTTCAACAAATTCGGCAGTAGTTTGCCCTTTTCATTTCTTCGGAACGACCTTTTAGTGCTGCATCCAGCATGCTTTAAGCCAGACCAATGTTCAAAAATTTCTTCCCTTCTGCTGCTTTCTTCAGATATTCTCCTGCTTCTTTCAGTAGAGCATCACCGAATTCTCTGTTCTTTTTAGCCGTCTCTTTGTTCGTAAAATGTCTGACTCTAGCTCCGCTATTTTCTACTTCCCTTTTACCAGGTTTTGGAATGCCAATTCAGAACCTTCCTTTTCAGCTTCATGCTTTTCTTTTTCCAATTCATCCTGTTTTCGTCCGGCAATGTAAAGTTCACAGTTAGCTCTAGCTGATCTGCCCAAACACATCAGCTTCTTTGTGATCGCCGCAAGCGCGGGTTTGTTCTCATACTTGCACAGAGCATCAGCAACAAAAGCTTTAGCTTTTAGGGTCTGCTCCTCTGTACGGGCTTGCATATTAGTCATCAACTGAGTTGAACAAGAAAATCTTCGCACCACGTCCGTGCTTCCATGGCAGAATGCAAGAGCTGCTCTAACTACTCGACCTAAGGCCTGAGAATTCACATCACCATCTCGTATCTTCGATTTTAGGATCTTTTGCTAATAGCCATCGATTCGTGTACTGTTCGTGAGTGGTGACATAGGGTCCCACTGTAATAATAACCATTTTCCTTGGACTTTCTCTATGTTCGTTTCAAACGGAAGTTCTCGCGACGTAGAGAACATCACTGCAACCCATCACCTGGGAATCTGGCTTGGGAAGGCTGAAGCAGCTGAGCTCTTTTTCTTTGCTGAATCCCAGCTGAGGTCTTGTGCTTTAAGCTCTTTTTCTTTGGCACGAATCCCAGAAAATTGTCAATCAGAACAAGCCATTGCTCGATCAAGGAGTTTGCAGCTTCTCCTATGGAAGCCACCTGGTGGAGACGTGCTTTACTAACTTACGTAGCGGAGCCTTAACTTTTAGCTGACACTAGCCAATATCGTCGCAATGAGCAGACCCTCCTCTGAAGAAATAGTAAAAAGAAATTATCATATCAGAACGGTCCTCTTCGGAATTACTGTAGTCCTTTTGGAACACATTATGCAAAGCGTGGATGTTGCAGTATCGATACTTAAAAGATCTTTTGAATACCACTTTTTCTTTTCAAGTCAATAATTGACCAAGACCGTCGCTCGTAAGCCTCAAAAGTCTCTCAGATGGAAGTCCTCTTGCTCTGGAGAAGCTTCTTGCTCAGATCCTCAACAGTAGCATGTCCTAGATAATAAGTTCTAAGATGCCAAGTAATAACTAATTTTTGCTCCTTCGACCAGTACCGGACCTTTATTTGGAGCTTTTTCACCCCAGCATTGTTTGTAGTCTCATCATATTCCAGTACAAAGTCAGACAACTGGAGGTTTTCAATCAAAGTTTCACTAAAATAAGGATAAATTGTCTCTGTGAAAAAGTACGTCATTTTTTTGGCATTTGACGAGAAGCCTTCCGGGACAGCACCTGGGAACATACTTCAAAAAATATGGGCAACACCATCAAACGAAGCTTCAGCAAAAGGACTGACAATTGTCTTAAATACCCATATTATTTCTGCCTTTGAAGCCGCATTTCTCTCGCAGAACAGTTCAAACTCCTTCTCTGGAACAAAATTTCTAGCTTGTGACTTGTTTTTGGTTTAAGTTGATCCAGTGAATCGGAGTTGACGTGGGTTTAGCGCAGAAGAAGCGTTCGTCTTGTTTTCCTTTTTGGTGGCATCCTGGAGAAGAGTTTGAAACCCTTTCTGGTAGCTGAGTGTTTTGCGCATATCTTGAAGGAAAATGAACTGTCACCATCATTACTCTTAGCGAACCACTCTTATACTATACGTCCAGTCCCGTCTTCCCTACCAAGCCAGTTTTCCAAAGATTTCATCTTTTCCATCACCCAAACTGACCTGAAAAAAGAACAGGTATTAAAATTGATTTGGAAAGCCTTCTCATTAACTCATATATTTATGCAAACAAGTATAAACTCATAAAGCCAATGAAAGATGCTTATTCCTTCTTATGTTTTGACCGCCCCTAAACTTACGAGTCTTAATTTGTATCCTCTACAGGCAACAGCCGAACACAAGAAAAGACACAAATACTGGAAACATAACCTAAGAATCTGGGCCAAAATTTTCATCTTCGAAGCAGGCAATTTGGGTGGATGCTCAGTAAACGGAGGTCTATAGGCAGTTATGGAAGGATTGTTTATCAAGAGTGAACTTACCTTCTCTAGGAACTTTAATGTCCAAGCTTCTATTGGTTCACTAAATTGCTGGAGAAAAAGCTCAATACATGAACAAAAATAAGTGACTTTAGTGACAAAGTCAGTGAAGAAGTGACAAAAAGTGACACGTCCTAAAAAAAAGGTGACAAAAAAAGTGAAAATAGTGACCGCGGCCGATCTCTGCTACTAGGTGTGCGTTAATACTAAAACATTCTAACTCTCATCATGGCCCGAAGATTTTTCAAAGAATTTCATTTAAAAAATCTACTAATGAGATGTATTACAAGCGAAATTTTAAAATAAATTCATAAATTTCAAGCAAAAACTTGTTAAGGATACATAGTCCTATGTAAACTCAATTAAGTTGTAGTTCTAATATAGCAGGATATACAGTTTATACATGCTTTCGTTTCTAAATGAATTTTCTTTGGCAATCATCAGTTTTTTTTTCTCAATGTCTATGTACATAGTCCCCGAAGCCGCGCCACGCCGACATGACGGCGGTGAATGTGTGATTTAGTATCGGCGGTGGCGAAATTTTTTTGGCGGCACGCCGCCGATTTTAGACCGGTGGCGCGCCGATTTTTCTGATTAAAAATAATAATAAAATTCCACTTCACCAAGCACGTTCAACCTTGATTTTAGTAAGGATTTTTAAATGGTTGGCTAAAAACATACAGGAACAACATGACTTACTTGACTTACTTACTTGTTGTGTTTATGTTTAACATCGCATTGTTCCTATAAAATCCCGTGTTTAGTCATTTCCTTCTTGTTAATGATTTGGGCTAATGTGTGTATAACTTTCAAAGTTTGAAGTTCAAACATCTCTTGTTCATCAAATACATACGAAAAGGAAGTGAAAAAACAAAACAAATAACAACACCGAAAAAACACTGTATACATATCAGATACCATGGCTTATCAACACCAACTATTTTAAATCAGCGGTTACATCACTTCACTTACAACTGATGTAACAAAAGTGAGTTTGTTCGCTCTGCCTGGATCCATTGATCTTTTTGCAGTCACTATCAGTCCGTTTTGCAGTCACTATCAGTCGTGCTAAAAAGCCGTTTAGCTGGGGCACATGTGGCCGGTATAGCCAGAACTTGACGAGCGTAAACTGCCACTCGCGGGATCTGATGCTAGTATTGGACCTTGGGGTCCCACAAAGTGCCGCAAATGGGCTTCTTCTTTGTATCTGCTGAAATAAGTTGTTTTATAAGGGAGAACAAACCTGCACCTTTACCATAGGGCTCCTGTGCCCTACACTACAGGAAGAACTAAACTGCACCTTTACCCTCTTTTCTTATCAACACGGAATAACCCTCCAAAATTCTTTTGTGAAAGAAGAGGTCAAGTTATAACGTTTCAAGTCAAAGTTGAAGGCTACTTAAACTTCAGTGTGCTCTGCTAACTGTGCAAAAAAATGTAATTCATTTCCATAGATATATTTCTATTCTAGTTCTAAATAATTATATCTAGCGAGAAAATACCATAAATCAGTATCGATAAATAAATGTAACCCAAAACAAACATAAATTACAATAAATAACAAAGTCGAACTCAAAACAAGCAGAAATTAACATGAGTTAGGCTCAAAACCCCTATGCCTTCTCGAGGCAGAGCATGACTTTCACTTTACTGAAAAAATATAAATGTTTTTACTTTTATAACTTTAATAAATCAACTATTATTAACACTTTGATTACTAAATATCAGCATGTGTATGTTAAACTGACAATGCATATTCATTTGAATTTTTTTCAGTAAAGCACAAATTATGTTCTGGCCTCGGGAAGGAATAGGGGTTTTGAGCCCAACGTATATTAATTTCCGCTCGTTTTGAGTTTGACGCAGTTATTTATCGCAATTTCTGTTTGTTTTGGGGTTCGTTTATTTATCGATGCTGAATTGTGGTAGTTTCACGCTTGGTAGATTATTTGATTTTATTTTTACTCATTTTTTGTTTAATGGAGTTTTACTTTTCTTTGAAAAAATTACTTTGCGGAAACAGTTTTTTAATTAATTTTTGTTCGTTTTATATTGACATAGTCTTTTCAGGGAAAAAGAAAATAATACTTTAAATTTTTGGTTTTTTTTTAAGAATTTATAATTGGGCCTGCTACTTGTAGGCTGTAAAAAAAATTTCAGCAAAATTTAACAACATAGACTCTTTTTAAAATCTGAACACAAATAGTAGCGTTTAATTTAATTTCATACTTCCTGTAGTTGACCTGAAATGAAAAACTTGATAACATTCACAAAAAAATTTTTTTACCTTCTTTGAAAGCTTGGATACAATTACACTATTTTGATTTGATAAAATTTTAAGAGCAGAAGAAACTCAAAAAGTTGGAATATAATACCCTCAGTTTTTCTTGGAATACTGCTGAGATGCCTTATGGGGAATTAGCATTAACACAGTGCATTTTGATTTAATCTTAAGGCAACATTTACTTTTTAAACATAAAGGAAAATGGGAGGGTGGGCGGGGGAGGGGGATTAGTTTCCCTCCAATCATTTTCGACTATTAAAAAGGACATCAGCTCTTTCTATTTTCAATCGAAGGAGCCCTTTTCGAAGTTCCTACGACAACTCCTTCGATACGAAGTGCCCTGGTCTAAACAACAACAACAACAACAAAATGATACATTATACCCACATCGATCTCTACTAAAAAAATATCAAGCCTTCCAATCACTTTCGATTATTAAAAAGGGCACTAGGCTTTTCAATTTCCAATCGAATGATCCCTTTTTGAGTTTCTATGGCAACGCTTTCTATAAACACCGTATATGCCCCCAGGGCATAAATTAAAACCCTTACCCTAAGGGCTGTGAGGGTGGTTGTCATCGTCTAAGACCTAATTTCCAGAACTTTCAACTCCTTTAAACAAAATGGCTATCTCAAATTTTTGATTGGTTGTGTTTCGGGAAATGGTGGGGGTGGAAGGGGTTTTTGTTTCCTTCCAATAATTTTCGACTATTAAAAAAAGCACAAGCCCCTCGAATCTCTTATTAAATAAGCCCTTTTCGAAGTTTCTACCTCAACTTCTTCGATATGAATTGTCCTGGTCTAAAGTAAAAAATAATAAATAATATATTGTGCCAACATTGTTCTTATATACCCCCAGGCCATAACTACAAAACCCTTGCCCTAAGGGTTGTGGGGGAGTAACCTCCTCAAAAAACATATTTTCTCTTTGGAAATCAGTTACTCTGAACAAAATGGCTATCTTAAAATTTTGATTGGATGTGTTTGGGGAAACGGCGGGCGTAGAAGGGGTAATATATGCCTTCCAATCACTTTTAACTGATAAAAAGGGCACTACCTAATCCAATTTTCAATTAAATCTGCCTTTTTAAAGTTTCTACAACAACTACTTTCATATGTAGTGCACTGGTCTGAAAAAAAATAATACATTGTGCCAACATAGTTCTTTACTTAGGCAGCGCTATTGCGCTTCCTATGATAAAATCCTGAATTGCCTAATGCTCTTTTATCTACCTATTTTCATCCGAAAAAATCAGAAAGAAAAATGAACAGAATTTTAAAGTTGAAGGTAGAATTTTTGTTTCAAGAAAAATTTCTTCTTCTTCCTACGAACCGATATACATGGCGAGCCCAAGATGAAAGTATTTATCTTTAAGAAACAGATTAGCCGGGATGACGGTTGAAGCCCGGAGGTCGATATCGATAACCAAAAAAGAGAGAAAAAAAAACGGCGGCGTACTAGTGACGCCGCCGCCGATAGAATCAGCGGCGGCGTCAGCGCGCTGATGCAAGCTCGGCGGCGCGCCGCCGTCTTTTTTTTGGCGGCACGCCGCCGACTTTCCGGCGCGGCTTCGGGGTCTAAAATCAAGCCTATGGCCCAAAGATTTTTCATAGAATTTCATTTAAAAAATCTACTAATGAGATGTATTACAAGCAAAATGTTAAAATAAATTTATAAATTTCAAGCCAAAATTTGTTAATGATACATAATCCTATGTAAAGTCAATTAAGTTGTAGAATAGAACGGTATATACAGTTTACACATGCTTTTGTTTCTAAATGAATTTTTTTTGTTAATCATCAGTTTTTTTCTCAATGTCTATGAACATACAGTCAGTAACATGATCAAACGGACAGCAGACTTTTCAATAATAGAATTTTTTTCTATAGTAAGATGACATCTTAGTACTTTAAAGCATACAGCATACCATATTGCTATAAACGGTTCATTAGCCTTGACAAGTTTGATACATTATTTTCTCTTGTTAAGTTTTTACAAGTCGTAATTTTTAGACGTATAAAACTGGATATCTGAAGGCTCGTGGAGATTTACATAATTATGGCATTATGTACTTTTATTTAAGGCATATAGCACCCCTCTCCTCGCCTAACATATGACCAACCACCCCTCCTCGATAATAGCTGCTGCACTATTATATAATTTTCTTCGTTCTTTTTATTAGTCTGCATCTCCATATGGCTGCTCAATTTTAATTGTAGGGATGATTTCCTAGGGTGGAATTTTCAAAGACATCACCTCTTGTTAGTTTTTTTGGACTGAACAGATATTTCTTTAAAGTAAAATCTAAGATCATATTTTTTTTTGTATTTATATAGAATAATTTTTAAAACTCACTGTCAAAAAACTTGCAAATACTTCTTTTCATCGTTAATATCGATTTCAGAATGTCTGACTTAATTAGAAATTCAAGTCAGAATAATAATATAATACGTAATAGATTATATATTTTTTTTCCACTATCTTATACATTTTCTTTAATTCATTCTCTGTTATTCGTAGTTGTTTTCGTTCACTCCAAACTACAAAGCGATTTTTAGAGCAAACATTTGACACGTAAATACCTCAAACCATGATTTATAAGAGATATGATTTATTTTTATTCTTTTTCTACTGTTTATACCCATGATTCTGAACGTTGGGTGAAGGCCCTACTGGTGGCGCGTGAGAATATTTTGGTGGGACGTGGACAGAACGCGGACCATTCGGCTGACTTTACATTAGAGGCTTAATTTTGAAAAAAGAATTGTATTAATGACGCCGAATTCTGATGTGTTCAAAGAGAAAAGAAATAATGGTACTACTTTTAATAAAGTTATCACTCTATAATGACTGTTGCCTTAATGACCTCACGTTCAAAAACATTTAAGAAGAAAATAAATAAAGAAAAAACTGTTTAATGACTAGGTTCGACCCAAACTTGTAAGACTGAAATGGAAAACCAGATTTTTGAGATGAATTTGTCTCTTGTTAGCCGAAAATTTGAAGAGGTTAATTAACTGATATAGAATTAAAGTAAAATATATAGAGGAAAATGAACATGTTTGTGAAATATTGGATATGAAGGAAGACCCGTTTTTTGGGAAGGACTCAGCGACAGCACTGAAAAAACTAAAAAATAATAAGGCTCCAGGTGCTGATAGGGTGGTAAATGAGTTTCTTAAATATGGTGGCTCTGAGGTTAGAAATAAGTCACTGAAGATTATGAATATGATTTTTGAAAAAGGAGAAGTACCTAACGATTTAAGGAAAACCTTAATTAAGCCACTTTATAAGAAAGGTGATAAAAGTGAGTGTGGTAATTATCGAGAGATTATTCTGGTCTTTGTAGGTAGTAAATTACGTAGGTACTTTAGGTCGTAAATTATGTAGGTACTTAGTAATATGATACTTTTTAGACTGAGAGATGCCGTAGACAAAGTTTTAAGAGAAGAACAGGGCGGTTTTAGAAAAGGCAGAGAATGTGTCGACCAAATTTTCACTCTTAGGTTAATAATTGAGAAGTATCTGAGTTATCAAACACCTTTGGTCCTCAGTCTTATAGATTATGGGCAAGCGTTCGATTTTGTTGATAGAAGAGCTTTAGTAAAGGTTTAATCCTTGTATGGTATTCCAGACAAATACATTAAAGTGATTAGTGCTTTGTACGAGAATAACACTGCTGCGGTCAAGGTAGGAAATGAGGTTAGCAGCTGGTTTTGTATAGAATCAGGAGTTAAGCAGGGTTGTGTTCTTTCCCCATTTACATGGAATATTTTGATGGACTTTGTCTTAAGGAGCACAGGAAAGGCAATGGGAGATGACGGAATCAAATGGGGAGGAAAGAGTCTCCTGGACTTGGATTGTGCTCATGATTTAATCATCATAGATGACAGTGTGAGCCAAATGAATGAAGTTTTAGAGGTTTTGTTAGTTCAGGGTGCTAGAATAGGTTTGAAAAATAATGTTAAGAAGACTAAGTCACTAAGGCTAGGAATAAGTGAAGATTAAAAGGTGAAGTTGGGGAATGAAAAGATTGATCGGGTGGACAGCTACACTTACCTTGGTAGTATTATTAGTAAAGACGATTGGAGCAGTGAAGATGTCAGAAGTAGAATAGCCAAAGCTCAGGGTGTTTTTTCACAGTTAAAAAAAATTTGGAAGAATAGGAAAATAAGTCTGCAAACCAAGATTAGAGCATTAGAAGCTACAGTGATGGCAGTGGTCAAATATGGCTCTGAAGCATGGGCGCTCCGAAAAGCGGATGATCATTTGGTAGATGTTTTCCAGAGAAATTGATTAAGGATTGTTCTGGGCACCCGGCTGACTGACCGTATTCCAAACAATAGGCTATGCGAAAAATGTGGTTCAATACCGCTCTCTAGGGCTATAATGAAAAAAAGGTTGAGGTGCCTAGGCAACGTTGTGCGGATGAAGGATGACAAATTGCCAAAGATTGTTCTTTTCGGCCAACCGTCTAGGGCTAAACGGAAAGCAGGTCGTCCTCGCCTGGAGTGGGAAGACGTCATAAGAAAGATTTAAAGGAAATGGGAACTTCATGGACGGGCGTAAAAAGGGTGGCTTTGAATAGATTGGGATGGAGGAGGAGCGTGCGTAGCTGTGTTGGCTTCAGGCGGCTTGGTACTGCGGTGAGTTGTTAGTAGTAGTATATATAGAATTGTGTTTTAGGAAAAAAAAAACAATTGACCAGAAATGTTGAAAATGCCAAAAAATCACTTTTTGTATCTCGTTATCATTTAAGAATACCTCAATTACCAACCTGGCAAGCCTCTAAAATATTTTCCGTGATAAGTATGATCCCTTTCGGACCATAATGGGCTTTTCACTAACCCAAAATTCTATCTACTGACAATTTCCCTCCAGACTCATGTTTTCCATATTAGTTTTCCCATTTTTTCCAGGCGGCACGTCCAGAAGTTGGTCTGTATAAAGAAGATTCGTATCCTAATAACTGGATACGAAGAGGTAGTTTCGCTACTGTTTTGGTAGCTTTACTGCGACCGCTTGCGGATTAGTATTTCGGTCCTATGATCAAGTTATGAACTTTACCTAATGTTAACATATAGTATTGGTTATTGGGAAATATATGGAAGTTTTCAGGAGGGATTTTTTTCTGGTAGTGGGGGGGGTTATGTTGGAAGATCTTTCCATGAAGGAAGTTTTCATGGGGGAAGGGGCATTGCTATGAAGGGGGCACCTGACTTGCCGGCATTACTTAAAAAAAAGACCAGAAATTAAATATAAAAAAAACAAGTTTTTCAACTGAAAGTAAGCACAACATCGAAACTTAAGACGAACAGAAGATATTACGTATATGATTGGGTTTACCCCCTAGTCAATAGCTCGCTCTATAAGCCAAAGATTTTTTTAGTACTCTTTCATAAGAGCTATTTATTCTAAATAACGGCCTTTGTGATTAAGCGGTCATTTTTAAAGAATTGGAACAAAATTTGAACATTAGCTTAAAGAGCGATGTATTGAACAGGGGGCGGACCCCCTAATATACGTAATTAAAAATATATGAATATAGAAGTTCGTTACGTAAGTTACGTATATTTATAACTAATAAAAACGTTCGTAAATAAAATTGAACAAGTTTCGAGAAAGCCATTTAACCAAATAAAAGTAAAATTAATATACAAATTTTGTTTTAATTATTCATGTACGGTGAGCCAAAATCAAAATCTGCATTAATTCAAAAACGTTCAAAAATTAAATAAAAAAAACAAGTTTTTTTAACTGAAAGTAAGGAACGACGTTAAAACTTAAAACAGACAGAAATTATTCCGTATATGAAAGCGGCTGTCCCCTCCTCAACGCCTCGCTCTTTACGCAAACGTTTTTCATTGTTTAAAAAAAATAGAGTTGTGAGAAAGTCAAACTTTAGCGTAAAGAGCGAGGCGTTGAGGAGGGGACAGCCCCTTTCATATACGGAATAATTTCTGTTCATTTTGTTTTAACGTCGTTCCTTACTTTCAGTTAAAAAAACTTGTTTTTTTTTATTTTTCAGTAAAGCGCACTCTGACCTTTAGAGGGTTTAAGGGGGCGATAGCCCTGCTCTTATTTCCATTTACATTATATCATACACTTATTTCTTATTTACATTTTAGTTCCTCTTCGTTTAGTTTAATTTATTCATTCATGTTAACTTCTGTTCGTTTTAAGTTGCAATTATATGACTTCGTTTCTGCTCGTTTTAGGTTTAATATAGTCCTTTAGCTTTTTCTTCTCTGGAAAACCTTTAAAGACTAGTTCCATAAAAGACGCAACTCAGAAGCTTCTTATCCCAGGGGGAACATTCCCCCCCCCCTTTTTTTGAACCATTTTTTGAGCAAGGTATCTAAAAGATGTGACAGAATAGGTACACAAGAAATATATGGTTCCACCACTTTCTAAAGAATTTAAATTCATGTTATTAGAAAATTCTTCTGTTTCAGTCTATTTGATTTAAAAAATATAGAGAAATGGCTTAAATATATACAATGGAAGCTGTGGGCTCAGATTCATAATAAAATGAAATCAAGTGTACGCCTATGATGTCGCAAAGTCTAGGCCTTATTCCCCTTTAATATTTTCTCCACAATTTCATGTTTTTTACTTAACATGCCAGTTCTGGGGCTTTTAGAAAACCTCCCTTAATGGCTGGCCCTATCCTAAATATGATTCCGAATTCACGTAACGTCCGGGAATGGATAATACTCAAATTGGCTACTAAAACTGTCATATGTTAGAATGCCTTCAAATTAGGTGGACTTCCCCCCCCCCCCAAGAAAAAAAAACAGTTAAACCTTGTTATTATATTTCATCTTGTTTTAGCAAATCATTTACTTTTTTATTGACCTTTTTATAACTTTCCTATACATTATTCGTACTCACAACGAATAAAATAGTCCAGATATTATATTCTTCCTTCTCCTGAGAAGTTATTCTTTTCAGACTACAAAATATGCAGGTGAAAATGATAGAATATTATAAAAAATCAATATACTCAAATTCAAAAAGAAAGAAATCGAATTTTGTTTCAACCAAATTTGACTTACACCTTCCCCTGAAAAATATCAACAGTCGTTAGGATAAATTCTATTTCTCATATATTAAATATTCAATTTATCATCTGTCATACAGATCACAAGATTTAATTAGAATAATTAAATTAATTTTAATTAGAATATTTAATATATTTTATTTAGAATAATAACCCTTTTCAAAAGTTCTAAAAAAGTCAAAATTTAGCGTAAAGAAAGAGGTATTGAGGCAGGAGCAACGCACCTCACGTAAGTAATGATTTCTGTTCGTTTTAAGTTTTGATGTTGCTTCTTAATTTCCGTTGAAAAAACTTGTTTAAAAAAAAATCTAATTATGTACCAAAGATACAATGTTTAGCAATATAAAACTGATTTATCAGAAGAAAAAATGCAGACTCCCCCCTCTTCCTTCTGTGAATGAAGGTTTATTATTCTCCTAAAATATCTTTGTTAAAGTCTGTGTATTTCCTTTAGTCTATAAAATTTCTACTATCGCTAATGCGTTTTTCAAAGAAGATTATCACCACAGTCCCTACCATATCTACGTACCCGGTAGTTTTTGCCACCATAGACTGTTTTCCCATGCGCTCATATATAGCAAGCGGTTTCACACGAGATCTGGTATCCATTTAAAATTATATATCTATGGTTTATACTAAGAAACCAGCTTATTATTATTCGGAAACACTAAACACACCTGAAGTGCATGACAAACTAACAAACAAATAAAAGTTCTAATAGGGACAAGTCCTTTTACTAGACAGTGAAAACAGATATAAAAAATCTGGATATTTCGACCACACACACCAGAGGTCGTCATCAGCAGAAAAGCTCAGGCATTACAATTAAAACAAACGTACTTGTACAGAACGAAATAATTACCTTTGGGTCACAAACAGTTTCCGGGTCATTCCCTAGATCTGTCCGAGAGATTTCACTAACAGGGTTCATTTCAGTCTTGAGTAGTAAATTTATATTTTAAATATTGCCTAAAAGTGAGTTGAATTTCTAATGAAGGTGGCACAAACTTCTTGTTATTCCAATTGCGAAAGAAATGTTGTTGAATTTAAAGTTATATAATTGATTGTATACGACCACTGGTGGTCGACCATAGATGATGATGGTCAAAATATCCAGATTTGTTACATCTGTTTTCACTGTCTAATAAAAACACTTATTCCTATTTGAACTTTATTTGTTCGTCATAGAAAGGCAGTGTTGTCTTAGAAAAAAAAAACAGCGTAATTTAAGGTATTACGTCGAAAAAAGACAAAATAAAAGGAACGCAGAGCTGGGCGAGTAGAGGGGCTTATAATCTTGGGGTTACAGGCTGTCTGAAAGGAAGGGAGGGGGAGAAGAAAAAAGCGCATCAAATATCAAGATGTTATAAAAGTATAAATTTGGTCACTTGAATCACCAAGGAAGTGAAAAACCAAGTTTCTAACCTAAAATGTTTGATTTAATTACAGGTGCAACATTGAATCTATGTTTATCTGGTAGATCACGCGATCCTACTTCTGAATCCAAGTACCAGCCACTGAAGTCTAAACAGCCACAGCCAAATTTCAAGTAAGACACTCTCGGGAGGGCAAACTTAGATTTTTTTTTTAATTAACTTAAGTGACGATCACACCTAATGCGAGCTTTGAAAAACAGAAATTAGTGTAAAAAAGGACCTGGATTGAAGTCGTAGATGGGAGTATAACTGCTTGGCAACGAGAAAAAATTGCGATTAAGAATTTATTATCATTCTCATCACAAAAACCGAAAGAAAATTAAGAGTTTGTGTTTGGTCCTCTCTTGCGGCCAAAAGTTGCGACAACGTTGACAAAACGTCTGTTGTATTGAATTCGCCTCTTGCAACGTCCCGTCTTTTTCTTCTTTTTTTCTTGTTTGTCAACCTAAAAAATAAATACAAGATATATATATATATATATATATATATATATATATATATATATATATATATATATATATATATATATATATATATATATAAATATATACTAAAGTACCTTCTTAACCTTCTTATAGTATTAAAGAGCCTATTGCACAAATTTAAAGTACCGTTCTAGCGTCGCCTTTGTAAACATCCATGTGCCTTCAACGTATTATTTTTATTTCTATTTTCCCGGCCATATACTTGACTTTAAAATGTTTCATCGATAAAAGAGACTGTTTAGAATACATTTTGTTCTCAGTAAAGCGCACTCTGACCTTTAGAATGTTTAAGGGGGCGATAGCCCTGCTTTTATTTCCGGTTATTCCTGTTCGTTTTAGGATTCATCTATTCATCCAGAGCTGTGTTTGTTAT
Source organism: Artemia sp. Qi Xiang Cuo (assembly GCF_049724085.1). Classification (NCBI taxonomy): domain Eukaryota; kingdom Metazoa; phylum Arthropoda; class Branchiopoda; order Anostraca; family Artemiidae; genus Artemia; species Artemia sp. Qi Xiang Cuo. The sequence goes on along the minus strand of NC_142802.1, from coordinate 15,144,370 downwards.
TTTAAAATTTGTTCCGATTATTCACTTTACCTCCTCTTCGTTTAGTTTAATGTATTCATTCATGTTAACTTCTGTTCGTTTTAAGTTACAATTATATGACTTCGTTTCTGCTCGTTTTATGTTTAATATAGTCCTTTAGCTTTTTCTTTTCCGTAAAATCTTTACTTCTGGAAATTGCTGTTTACTTAAGCAGATTGCTGTTTACTTAGGCAGCGCAACAGCGCTGCCTAAGTCTAGTTCCATAAAAGACGCAACTCAGAAGCTTCTTATCCCAGGGGGAACATCCCCCACATTTTTTTAACCATTTTTTGAGCAAGGTATCTAAAAGATGTGACAGAATAGGTACAGAAAAAATATATGGTTCAACCAGTTTCTAAAGAATTTAAATTCCTGTTACTAGAAAATTCCTCTGTTTCAGTCTATTTCATTAAAAAAATATAGAGAAATGGCTTAAATATATACATTGAAAGATGTGGGCTCAGATCCATAATAAAATGAAATCAAGTGTACGCCTACGACGTCGCAAAGTCTAGGCCTTATTCCCCTTTTACATTTTCTCCATAATTTCATATTTCTTTTACTTAACATCCCAGTTCTGGGGCTTTTTGGAACCTCCTTAATGGCTGGCCCTATCCTAAATATGATTCCGAATCCACGTAACGTCCTGGAATGGATAATACTCAAATTGGCTACTAAAACTGTCATATGTTAGAATGCCTTCAAATTAGGTGGACTTCCCCCCCCCCCAAGAAAAAAACCCAGTTAAACCTATTTATTATATTTCATCTTGTTTTAGCAAATCATCTACTTTTTTTATTGACCTTTTTATAACTTTCCTATACATTATTCGTACTCACAACCAATAAAATGGTCCGGATATTATATTCTTTCTTCTCCTGAGAAGTTATTCTTTTCAGAATACAAAATATGCAGGTGAAAATGATAGAATATTATAAAAAATCACTATACTCAAATTCAAAAAGAAAGAAATCGAATTTTGTTTCAACCAAACTTGACTTACACCTTCCCTTGAAAAATATCAACAGTCGTTAGGATAAATTCTATTTCTCATATATTAAATATTCAATTTATCTATCATACAGATCACAAGATGTCCCAGAAATCTAAATATAAAAAATAAGATAATTTACCTTCGGTGTTTGGCCCTTTACTTTACCGGCACGAGCTAATGAACCGTGAACTTTACCTGCAATAACACAAAAGCGAATGAAGAAGCAAAAAATAAATATAAAAATTCTTTGAAAACAATTCAGATCGTTTTTAAAAGAAATTAAGTATAAACCTTCAAACTTCCATTAACAAAAAAAAAAAAAATTGTCCAGGGGACGGGGTTAAAAACATGAGAAACACATTTTTAGTTTTACGCCACTATTGTTCAATTTCTACAGGAGGGACAAAAATCACTTTTAATAATCTGTATATTTATTTTTGTCTATTTTTGGTACTTCTAGTGATCGCTTTTCTTTCAACTTAGCTTGCTCCCTACTCTTACATTGGGGTCCTTAACTTTGTATATTCAATTCAATTTATTGAAATAAAAAAAGATGAAACATAACACCAATAATAATAAGGATCCTGGAAGCGAACTTGTTGAGGAGTATATTTCAAACTATTTATTTTTTAAATGTAATTACAGAATTTTGGTCATTTTGAGCATGAAAAAAAAAATCCTGCCTCTAATACTTAGCCGGCAACATTAGTCCAAACACAACCGTGTCAATCAGAAAAAAAAAAAAAAAAAAAAAAAAAAAAAAAAAAAAAAAAAAACATGAATTCAGTCACTTCATAAAAACAGGCTGATATATTAGAAACGTGGGCTAAAAGGACTAAATACAATTTTCCAAATAACCAATTTTCAAAAATTGAACTTTTTTCAGTTTTAGCCTTTTTCAAACTGAACTTTGGTCTTTTTGAACTTTTCAGAAAGTTCAATTTACGAGGGGTTTTGGTCGGTTTTTCCTGTGAAAGTCGAAAATTTGTTTTGTCTTATTTCTACATATATATATATATATATATATATATATATATATATATATATATATATAGTGTGTGTGTGTGTATATATATATATATATATATATATATATATATATATATATATATATATATATATATATATATATATATATATATATATATATATATATATATATATATATATATATATATATATATATATATATATATATATATATATATATATATATATATATATATATATATATAAAAATACAGCTGTTCCATTAAAAATGAAAGCAACAGGACGCAAATTCCACCAACTTCAAAAATATCAGTTGATTTTTTCTAGGAACATGATAACATTACAACTGTTCCGATGTTTTAAAAAACAGATAATTCTGTTTCTGATTCAGTTTGCAAAACTAATTTTTTTTTTTTTTTTTTTTAATAAATACTCACTCGATTTCGGCCATTCTACTTATGAAAACCATTAAAAACAAAACAATTTTTTTTCTTACATCTCTTGACTATAAAATCATACCAATTATCTAACATGTATATTCCTTTAGATACTTGCAACACCATGAGAATTATCCATGAAAATTCTCCTTTTTTTAAACGTCCACCTTAACCCAATCGTAACTAAACTAAAGATAAGAGTAAGAATAAGTATCAAAAAAAAAAAAAAAACTTTGCAAAATAGGCATACAGTAAGCATTCAGACACAACTGTGCCAATCGGAACGAAAGCAACAGGACATGAATCCAGCTACTTCAGAAAGACTGGCCGATTTTATCTAGGAAACTTGTGAGAAAAAACCACAAACATTGTGACGTTTCAAAAAACATGTGTCTCCCTTTCCAAGTCAAATTTTAAACCTACAACCATGAGACGAGGAAGGATAGCGGGGGAATCACCTACCACCCCAGCCCCAGCCATTATATTCTGTATTTAAAAAATGTATCCTAAATACTACAAAAACTGGACATCTTGGTATTTTTAAGTATTATCTTCCAATTTTTATAAATAAATATTAAAACACAAAAATTTGCAATTATCAAATCGGCATTTGCGTTAACAACTGTGTTTATTTTGCTGTACAATTATGATTAAAAAAAAATCCACAAAAGTAAGTAACAAATCTGGGAACTTAATTCTGAAAACATTTGGGATATTACCATCTTTTCCAGACGAAATTTTTTCAGCCGAATACATTCATAAACAAATCCTCAAAGACCAACTAGCCTGAGTCCACATAGCTGCGCTTGTACATAAAAAAGGATGTCTTAATTTGTACTAGATTTAGAAGTTAATTTTTTATTTTAATTATTCATTGGAAGCGTTTAAATTATTTAATAAAAATATCAAAAAACAAAACCCGTTTTAAAAACACAAAATTCAATATATTCGAATGATAAAATAGAAAATGCTGGTTGACTATTCTTATTTTGTTGAATTTTATGCTAAAAAAAAGCATAAAATATATATTATAAAGTAAATTATAATATATAATGTGACAAAACACAATTATAAAACATAAAATACAACGAAAATTTAGAAGGTAAAAAAGAGGGTAAAAGGTGGCTAGGAAATACAACAGAAGAATCTCATATGAGCCAATGATAATAACAGCGCTCAATAGTTTTCTCTATAGCCTAAATTTAAACTATGTATTCTGTATATTTAACAAAAATACATTTAGTTTAATAAGTTAAAACCGACTTAAATTTCTGTCTCTAGTCAAGTCTAAACATGTCTCCACGTAGATATAAGGCTTTATCTTATTTGTAAAAATAATGTACTTATGGCAGGCCTATTTATTCTGCCCCATCCTTTTCGCATAATAGAGTCTATTTGACCTAAAAGTCCCATTTTTGTTCCTTTGAAGGAAGCATTGAAGATGATAATTATATTCCATTGTTATCTTACTTAGATGATTAATTTCAAGTGTCAATTCCGATTTTATCCTTCTAGAAATATCATAAGGGATTTTTTTCCTTCTAGGGATATCATTAGGAAAGATCTCGAAGTTTATGGCCTTCCTTTTATTTATATGGCCTTCCAAACTTGTAATTCATCTTGGATAAAACTCACACCAAAAGAGAAATGTGTAGGAAAGTCATCTTAACTTTTATTTGCGCCCATGGATTCATTAAATCAATTCATTTTAAATCTAAGTCTACCGCGAAATATATTTTGCCAGAAAACAGTTACCCCCCCCGCCACAGTGAAAATTACTTGTGTGCTTGCGAAACTATTAAATTTAGTCACTTAAAGGTGGCATTTGAGGAAGAGCAGAAGGAAAAATGGCTTCCCATCCAATGCCAAAAAAATGGGAATATAAAAAATTTAATATGTATTTTCTACAATCATACCCATCAAATAGGTATATCCCTACCCCTCCCTGGTTCTTACATTCTCAGTGCTAGAAAACTTAGACTCGAGCGTCAAAGAAAGTTCACCATGGGTAGGGATCTACGGTTGAAGTGGGGTGAGGTAATACAAACAGTGACTTGATACGAACTTGGAAAACTATTGCATTATATTATTAAAACGCCAAGGATTAGATCTAAAGCCTAATTGTGGGCTTTGAAAGGCATTTTCAAGTTCATCTGCCCTTATGGCTACATAGTCTTGTGTATCCAAAGAACATTTTGAATTTAGAAGACAATACTGCTCTGAAGTAGGAAAGAAAAGAAATAGAGAACCTCAAAACTATACATTTATTGCTCAATTTTGGCTGTCATTCTACTCATGAGTTTTTTTTATTGATGTAGCATAACAATTTCTCCAAATTAGTTCGTCACTTTTATTTTTGTTTTCCCAAAGAAGGTGACCAGCACTAAAGTGTATATATATATATATATATATATATATATATATATATAAAATATATATATATATATATATATATATATATATATATATATATATATATATATATATATATATATATATATATATATATATATATATATATATATATATATATATATATATATATATATATATATATATACATATATATATATATATATATATATATATATATATATATATATATATATATATATATATATATATATATATAAAAAACAATCAAGAACATAAAAAAATTTCAGATAAATTTCAATGGAGGCTATCCTTGAAGAATTTTTAAAAGTGAATATTCTCTTCCATTTACAGCTTTATGCAGTTATGCACAAAATACAAGAAAATAAAACATTACCTCCAAGCAAAGGTACAGAAAAGTCAATTGTTTCTTGAATTCCATTCAAAGGAATATCTTCAGTGAGAGGGGTTCCATTGGCAAAGAGCCTGACTTCAGACACTTTAACACCTTCAAGAGCAGCAACTTGCTCCTAAAACAGCAAACCATAATTACTAACTTTACCTCCAAAATCTGAATATTTTTGTGACTTGACTATTGTTAATCTGTTTACTAACTTAAAACGCTTAAGACAAATGCAGTAAGTTTATCAAATTACATGACCATAATTGTTGAAAAGGTATTACATAATATAATTGACAAGATGTTATTACATAATATGATTATTTTAACCTGATATCAGATGCAGAATGGTAAAATTGGATATGTCTCATATCCAATGATCCAATGATGGACCACACGGGCTGAGTCCAAACACATTAAAGGATTAAAGTAGAACTGGCAAGCCATGACAAGAAAAAAAAGAGATAAATCTCAAAATGAAGAATAAAACAACGGGAAGTCACTCATAATTGTTGATATAAATTCTCTGTAGTGTTCAATCACAGTAGTACTGATTGTATAGATAGATATTGGTTCGTTTCTTATTTTATTATTGTTTTTAGTTTTAGACTTTATATTTTAATTTTAGATTTTATTTTTACTCTTTGAATTTGTTTCTTCTACATTTAGCGCTGAAGACGCCTAGTTTTATACAGGGGAAACATATGTCGTTAGCTTGTCTTTTTCTTTCGTTCTACGGTCCCTAGATCCTTTATTTTGTTCTTCATTTTGAGATTTTTCTCTCTTCGTTTTCCAAAAATTACAGAGATTTAAGTTAAATATTTGATTTTTTTTGTATGCCTTTGATAAGTTCTTGAACGATTTTGGTGCCCTGTAAAGGAGAAAGAGACAAATACTTTGCTAGGGAAAAATCTAAAGCCAACACATATCTTCCCTGAAATTTGTTACATATTCCACAAACCAATTTTATGGTTGCTTTTTAAACTGCTATATTCGATATTTTCGCAAATAGCATAAAAAAAATAGAATAGAAACTTTACATTGAAAGTTTGAATTCCTATTTTATAGTATGTGCTTAATGAGCACAGTTCCTTAGAATTATCCGCACACCTGCTCTCCAAATTGGAAAACAGCCAACAAAGAGCTGAGCAATTGTCTCACCGCAGCAATTGTGTTACAAAGGTCAACGTTTCAAGCAAGCAGAGTGACTCCCACAATGAATGAATTTGCACTCAAAAAGAGTAAAGTTAAAAAACTTGTTGGTGCAGCACCTCGCATTTTTCTGATTACTCTCAAATCATTTAAGAATTACTATAAATTATCCTATTGCCATCCAACATTTTGAACATTGTATTTAAACCTTTTTTAATGTACTTGAAATAAAAGTAAATCTACCTCTCCAACCCTGATCACAACATCTTGTTTCCTTTCTCGAACTGTAGAACACTAATTTTGAACTGAATGGCACATTTTGTCACATTCCTCCTCAGCGTCACCTATCAAATTTGGGGACCATTGAAGCAAAGAAAAAGTGTCCGCATATCCAGATATGACAGCCTTTAGGCTCAAACACTTAAGATTTCCAACATTGAATCGTTGTGGTCTATCTGCTCGCTCATTTCGGAACACATCACTACTTTTTCCTAGAGATGTGCTGAGAAATGAGCAAGCGAATGTGGTGAAAGTGTGCTCAAAGGCTGTTGTTTTGCAGCCTTCTCAAGTTGCAAGGTTCATTTAGCCTCAACTTTATACAATCAAGCAGAAGAAAATTACCCGGGACTAGCCAAGCCTCGAATAGATAGTGTATACGAGTTATTTCTTCTTGTTTAATAAAACACTTTAGGAGTGTGGTTAAAGTTAACAAATTGAAAATCCAGGGAACGTTACATTTAAAAAAAGGCACAGTGCAACCAGATTCTCATAAATGCATACTGGTAATATCTTAAGAATTCCTAATGGGATTTAGTTGAAAATTTCAGAGAATGCTTAAATGAATCAAAAAACACTATTTGCATTCAAGCTGTCAAAAGGGCATGCATGAAATATCTTAAGAACAGGTAGGGTATCAAGTTTGAACTTTCAGGGAATGTTGAACTCAATCACAATGCTTAATTTACATCAAGGTTACCAGAATGATTTTCCACACCACACTTAGCAAATGCTCACTTCAAAGTCACAGAATAAAAAAGTTTAAAGAATCGAAAATAAAGAAAGCTTAGCCATGCATCTGATATACGGTTATTCTGTTATTTCATTTACTGTAAATGTAATCTTCTCAACATCTTCAACGAGGATTCTTTTGAGTATGATATTGTATCCTCATTATTTCATGGTAGGTAAAAACAAGAAAAGGATGTACATTCCCAGAGCAGTTTATAATACAGCCGAGCAAAAGTAAAGTGATCAGAAGGTAAAAGATGGTCCTGTTCATTACTCAGCTGCAACTAAGCTGTTTATTAAAAAAAGAAGAAAAACAAACAGACAAGGAGTCACTGTGTAAGAAAAAAACACAAAGAAGGGCAACAAAATAGACAGTTTGTGGTAATCAAAAAGTCAAAGCAGCAACATCCAAATGCCTTTAGCCAGTACAAATAACCCAAATTCAAGATAAGTTCTCAAGACAAAGCCAAATTGTGTGTAAAACCATTTCTTTGTTGTGCTTGTGTTCATTCCCTTAAAAATTAGTCTTGAATTCCAACATTCTATACCTTTGTCGAAAATGTGTTTATTTTGCTTCCTGAACACATTTAATGTATTTAACACTTACTGTAAAAATTCTCTCTAATACAGACCTGTTTCTTTATCAACTAGTTGTGGATTTACTTACTAGTTTGTAGTATATTTGTAGTTGTAGCAATACAAACTTACTAGTTTGTAGCAACTATATTTTTTAATGGATTGCAACATACAGTTCACCATAGACCCCAGAAAATGCTATGTATACACAAGCTATAATTTTAAAATAGACAAGTCATATGCATAATAAATAACATATAATAAATTTACATACAGTAAATCTACTGAGTGTAGACTTCAACTCAGCTAAAAAGAGAGAAAAGAAGAAAATGCTGAAAAAGAAGAAACTGTTTCTTCATTAAATAGCTCCGTGCTTACTTACTAGCTTGTAGTTGCTTAGTAAATCTACTTATAACAAATATATAATAAAACAACCTATAGGTCTATTAATGAACCACATGTAATAAATTTTCTAATTTTTGTCCTATGCACATTAATTTCATAATAATAATTTGGACCAAATATTTCAATTTTCTCTTATTACAAAGGGTAAATTCTATGAAATCAAAAAAAAAGAAGAAAAAAGGTGACTCGTACAATAACCATAGTAAATGGATCAAACTTAAGGGGCAAGAAATCTGACAAGAATTTCATCTAAAGTCCATGATTCAGCTTAGATGAATAAAAAGGACATCATCATTTTAATTTGTTGAATAATGGCTAAGAATACTTGTAACAAGCTCTTGGCTTATTCCAGATTCATTCTATAATAGATAAAATATAACATTGTGATTGTTGTATTTTCAGTCATGACTGAAGCTTAACAGTTCCAAAAATAAGAGGCTAGGATAAATATCAGAAGTACCTTTAGAGCAATGAGACAGTCACCTTCATCACAATTGATGACTCGGGTGTTAGAGTCAGATCCTCTGAGATGGATTTGCATGATTAAACCTGTAAAGGAGAAATCATCAAACTTAACATTAACATAAGGCATCCTGAAGATTGTACACAAGGATGAATACAAAAAAGCAAAATCTTCTATTTTTTCAATGGGGATGCTAAGCATTGTTCCAATAACAGATATATTACTCAGCAGCATATACACAAATATTAGACATATACACAATAAACCTTACACAAAAATTATTGTTTCAAAACAATGAAACTAAAGAAGTGACATGAGTTTTAGTTCAAACCAGGTATCATTCACACATAGGTTTTCTATCACACATCATTACATCAATTGTTGTCAAGTCATTACATCAATTGCTCTGCTACATTACAGCAAAAAATTTGAACTCCTAATAAACCATATTGTACTTCTGTTATTTTTTATTCTTGGGCTTAAACATTGTTGGGAAGCTCAAAACATTTGGAAAGAAAGTGCAAAAAATCTACAAGACATTTAACTAGAACAAAACTTAGTATTTGGTTTAAAACCCCTTCACTGGACAAAATTTAGACTGTAGCCTAAATCCATTCCTGAAAGTTCTATTTTTATTACTCATTTAATTTCAAAAACAGCAAGGACAAACTAGGATTTTGGCTTGGATTACAGAATCCCCAATAGATAAGTCACAAAATTTGTGAGGCTATATCTGAGGAGTGTTACTTTTGAATGAAGGTCCCCAGGGTTGTTGCTTGATACCAGCTTTATTTTGTATGTTTATAAACAATTTGACACATAGTCAAGGACCCACAGAAAATAGTTACCAGGCTTCAACTAGCTGAAGAAGGTTTGAACATGAAATCTAGGGCAGAAACAAGCACTGAAAATAAATATCTGGTGGCGCATTCAAAACTTCTTGCACCAATGGCAAAAAGACCATATCTGTAGAAATAGGAAACAAAAGATTGGGTATATTTTTATTCTGGGGGGCTTTTTTGAACATTTTATCTGGTAGAATATTTTTATTTGAGTGCAATTTAAGATCCAATTCCACTAATGAGGGATTTCAAGAGTAGAGGGGGAGTATTATCTCTCCATTCTACTTTTCACATTTACCTTGCCTTAATTTGCACTGTGAACCATTAAGAATTTATGAGTTCTTCAACTGATCAACAATCTTTGCATGCTTGGACACCCTCTTTGCACTGCACTTAGAATGTTGCTGCATAAAGCTTACAGACTTTTTCAACTAGTAGAGACTTTTTCTAACTGTAAATTATTTAGCATAGTCAATTGGGCTGCAAACTTACACAGATAACTTGTGTAACCTTTTGTATTAGGCCATTATTGAAATGGTTGACTTACTTTTCTATTTAAAATTTCATCCTGAATCCAAATATAACATTCATTTCCATTGCAAATTCTTTTGATCACGTTATGAAAATTCTTAAAACTTTCTTTGTTTTTTCTTATAGAACACCATTTTGCTGACTTTGGATGCATGGACCTTTCCATTTTGTGGACACGTGGACATTCCATTAACATTGTTGAGATTTCTTTTGAACCAGCACAATTCTTATGCATGCTTGCTTTGCTTGCAAGTTTGGATGGGGGATTTTTCTGCCATCATTTGACCCGGAGCACAACAGATCCAGTATGGACCTTAATTTGCTCCGAAGTGCGAATTAAGGTAATTAAGGTAACAAAAACTGAATATTATATTTGGATTCAGGATAAAATTCTGATTATAAAGGTAAGACTAATTTTTAACTATCTCAACAGTCTTAAATTAAATCTTAAATCGCATTTGCCAGCAACAAGGTGAGTGTGTTCCCAAGCAAAAAAAAAAAAAAAAAAAAAAAAAAAAAAAAAAAAAGCTACAGGATGAAGAGACAGAGATTTGCAAAAAATGCAACTTTTACTTTCATTGGGGAGGGGGGGGGGGTACTCCTGTGCTTAAAATATAAGTACTGCAGAGAATAGATACTACAAGCTCTTTTTCAAAAGGATCCTTTTGTAAGAGGTGAAATATCTACAAATAATTAGTATGGTAGACAGCTAGCCTCCCCTCCTTCTATCTCTGCATTTCTATCCTGTGCTATACAATTTTTTTCTTAAACCAGTCCACTTATCTAACTTTTCAGGAGATAGAAAATTTTTATGGCCCTTATATTTGGCTACTCTATTTATCTATCTTACAGTACCAAAACTGTGCAAGTGTTAGCCTTAAACAGAGCAAGCTCCCAATCAGTAAAGGAAGCTTAACCAGTCAGAAGATTTAACCAGCAAAGTTTTACTACTATGAAGAGGACAATGACATAATCTATTGTTGAATAATCACCATATGTGGGGTATTCAACAAGAAAATCTGATTCACAGATTATTGAAAAAGTACAAAAATGGGCATCTAAATTTTTTCCTTATTTGAAATGTTTACCTTTTGAGCATACCTAAATTCCAGTTTTAGTACCAATTTCTCTGCCCTACCCACATCCAACACACCACCTCCTCTACCAGAAAAACTAATCCCAGAACCAATGGTCATGCCAATTATTTGTATAGAGGACGCTAAGAAGAGGCTAAAAAAACTTGAGGCTAACAAAGCTGCTGGACCCGATAACCTACGCCCAAGACTGTTAAAAGAAACTGCTGAATACTTTGCCGAACCAATTGCTATGATGTTTGAGATGTCCCTCACTTCCAAAATACTTCCAAATGATTGGAAGCAAGCCAACATCAAGCCAAAACACAAGAAAGGGAGAAGGGATCTTGCTAGTAATTAAACAAAAACAAAGTTTTTTTTAACTGAAAGTAAGGAACGACGTTAAAACTTAAAACGAACAGATATTATTCTGTATATGAAAGGGGCTGTCCCCTCCTCAACGCCTCGCTCTTTACGCTAAAGTTTTTTATTGTTTTAAAAAAATAAAGTTGTGAGACAGAGTCAAACTTTAGCGCAAAGAGCGAGGTGTTGAGGAGGGAACAGCTCCTTTTATCTACGGAATAATTTCTGTTCGTTTTAAGTTTTAATGTCGTTCCTTACTTTCAGTAAAAAAAACTTGTTTTTTTTGTTTACTTTTTGGACGTTTTTGAATTAATGAAGGTTTTGATTTTGGCTCACCACACATGAATAATAAAAAAATAAATGAATATTAATTTTACTTTTAATTGGTTAAATGGCTTTCTCGAAACCTGTTTAATTTTATTTACGAACGTTTTTATTAGTAATAAATATACCTAACTTACATAACGAACCTCTATATTCTTATATTTTTAATACGTATATTAGAGGGTTCGCCCCCTAGTTAATACCTTGCTCTTTAAGCTAAAGTTCGAATTTTGTTCCAATTCTTTAAAAATGGCCCCTTAATCACAAAGTCCGTTAATTAGAATAAATAGCTCTTATGAAAGTACTAAAAAATCTTTGGCTTAAAGAGCGAGGTATTGACTAGGGGATGAACCCAATCATATACTTAATGTTTTCTGTCGTTTTAAGTTTTGATGTGGCTCCTTACTTTCAGTTAAAAAACTTGTTTTTTTTTTTATTTATAATTTCTGATCTTTTTTTAAATAATGCTGGGAAATCCGGCGCCCCCTTCATAGCAATGTCCCTTCTCCCATGAAAACTTCCTTCGTGGTAAGACCCTCCCACATAAACCCCGACCTACTCCCCCCCCCACTACTAGAAAAATCCCCTCTGAAAACGCCTCTATATTTCTCAATAACCAATACTATAGTTAAACATTGGGTAAAGTACATTATTTTCAGCCCTCCCCCCGGGGACCTTTGGTGGATTACATTCTCCTAAAAGACATATTTATTATCTTTTCGACCCTGCTGAACAGAATGGACATCTCAAAATTTGGATCAGGTAACTTTCGGAAAGAAATGAGCGTGGGAGAGGGCCTAGTTGCCCTCCATTTGTTTTGTCACTTAAAAAGGGCACTAGAACTTTTATTTTCCGTTCCATTGAGCCCTCCCGCGATATTCTAGGACCACTGGGTCGATATGATCACCCCTGGGAAAAAAAACAAACAAATAAACATGCATCCCTGATCTTTCTTCTGGCAAAAAATACAAAATTCCACATTTTTGCAGATGGGAGCTTGAAACCTCCGCAGTAGGGTTCTCTGATACGCTGAATATGATGGTGTGATTTTCTTTAGGGTTCTATAATTTTTAAGGGGTCTTTTCCCCTTTTTTCGAAAATCAGCCCCAATTTTCTAAGGCGCGTAACTTTTGATAGGTAGGACTAAACTTGATAAAACTTATATATTTGAAATCAGCACTAAAATCTGATTCTTTTGATGTATCTATTGGTATCCGTTTTCTACAGTTTCAGTTACCATTGAGCCGGGTTGCTCCTTACTTACAGTTTGTTACCACAAACTGTTTGACTATCAGCCTATAAGCCTCACATCAGTTGTATGTAAAGTACTTGAGGGCATCATAAACAATGCACTGGTCTCCCACCTCGAGAAAAACCAATTGCTTAGCAAAAGCCAACATGGTTTTCGAAAAGGCCACTCAATTGATACTAATCTAATTGAGTCATATGATTTGGTGACTACTCTTGGATACTGGTCAGCCAGTGGATGTCATATTGCTTGACCAAGCCAAAGCCTTTGACAAAGTTCAACACCAACTACTAATTTTGAAATTAAAGGCATATGGAGTGCATGAAGATATGGTAGCTTGGATAGAAGCCTTTCTAACTGGCAGGACTCAGAGGGTGCTGGTGTACAACTGCAATGGCAATTCTGTCTATTCTGAACTGCTACCAGTCACAAGTGGAGTGCCACAGGGCACCATCCTGGGGCTGTTTTCTATAAGTACATGAATTCGCCTCCCTCAGACGAGCTCTCTCGAATTGATTCCTCCTGCCCTCTTTGTCCAGCCGACAAGGCAGACACGAAGGCACATAGATCGGTCCAATTATCTGAAGGAGGACATGCCAAAAACCGATTGCTTGAGGAACAGCTTCATCCGGCGTTGCACTTCTATCTGGAACGATCTTCCTGGGGATATTATCCCTGCAAATCCCTCTGTTGACACCTTCAGAAGAAGGTTCAATAGACATTTAAAACCTCAAGGCCATTGAACGAGGTAAATGAATAGCGGCATATCAGATACTTTGAAGTACCTGGCGCCGTGAATATTGAAAAAAAAAGACTGTACAACAAACCCAAAGAATCCTTTGACACTATATGCTGAGAAGATCTGGACAAACTATCTAGATGGTCATCAGATTGGTGTCTACAGTTCAATGCCTTAAAATGTAAAGTTCTACATCTTGGATGCAATAATCCAAAACTTGCATATCACATAGGAGATGCCCAGCTCGAGGCAGTCAGCGAGGAGAAGGAACTGGGGGTTATTGTTGACAGTGAGCTGAAGTTTCACTGCCACACACAAGCTCAAGTTGCAAAACCAAACCAAGCCCTTGGCCTCATAAAGCAAACATTTACCACCAGGAAGTCAGGATACAAAACCGTACAAAGCCATGGTCTGTCCTCACCTGGTATTTGGCATGACCTTAGCCTCTCCATGCTATAAAATGGATGAGAAAGTACTTGAGTGTTCAAAGAAGAGCAACTAAGCTTAACTCTGCATTCCAAGACAAATCTTGTGAGGAACATCTCACCTTACTCAAACACCCCACCTTAGTATACTGTAGGAAAAGAGGAGACGTAATAGCAACTCGTAAGTTGCTAGAAAATGACCTATTAAGTCATGTCTTTTCCCTGTCCTTCTCAACTACCACAAGAGGACACATCAAGAAGCTACAGGCTCCCCGTTTCATCAAGCGAGAGTGCCAACAGTTCTTCTCAGTCCGTTTCGTCCCACTCTGGAACAGCCTATCCAAAGCCAACATCCAATCTAAAACTCTAGATGCCTTCAAGAAAGGAGTTGATCAAGACTGGGCCAATGCCAAATGGAGGCTGAACTGGGATGTCAAATCATAACCTTGAAACACCAACAGCAGGATTTCTACAGGAGGCTCAACACCACCTTATCTTGCTGGACATGCGATTTAAGGCAATCAGAGGCAACGCTGTAGCATTGCCTATAGTAAAGGCCATACAGCTCCAATGTTTTATTTTTATTAATTTTTTTCCCAGATGCACTTCATATGGAAGGGGTCGTCATAGAAGCTTCAAAGGGGGATCATTCGATTGGAAATCGAGAGTTCTAGTGCCTTTTTTAATAGTCGAAAATGATTGGAGGGCAACTAGCCCCCCCCCACGCCCATCATTCCCCCAAACACAACCAATCAAAATTTTGAGATAGCCATTTTGTTCAGCATAGTTGATTTCCAGAGAGAAAATATATTTTTGAGGAGGATACTCCCCCACAACCCTCAGGGCAAGGGTTTTAACTTATGCCCTGGGGGCATATAAGGTTTTTATAGAAGGTATTGTTGTAGAAACTTCAAAGCAGGCTCATTCGATTGGAAATTAAAGAGCTAAAGTCCTTTTTAATAGTCAAAAGTGATTGGAGTGTAACTAGCCCCCCTCCCCCCATGCCCATCATTTCCCCAAACACATCCAATCAAAATTTTCAGATAGCCATTTTGTTCAGCATAGTTGATTTCCAGATAGAAAATATATTTTTGAGGAGGACACTCCCCCACAACCCTCAGGGCAGGGTTTTAAGCTATGCCCTGGGGGCATATAAGGTTTTTGTAGAAGGCGTTGTCGTAGAAACTTCAAAACAGGCTCTTTCGATTGGAAATGAAAGGGCTAGTGCCCTTTTTAATAGTCAAAAATGATTGGAGGGCAACTAGACCCCCCCCACGCCCATCATTCCCCCGAACACATCCAATCAAAATTTTGAGATAGCCATTTTGTTCAGCATAGTTGATTTCCAGATAGAAAATATATTTTGAGGAGGATACTCCCCAAAATTAAAGGAAATTTAAATTGGAAATTAAAGGGCTAGTGCCCTTTTTAATAGTCGAAAGTGATTGGAGTGTAACTAGCCCCCTTCCCCCCCCCCATGCCTATCATTTCCCCAAACACATCCAATCAAAATTTTCAGATAGCCATTTTGTTCAGTATAGTTGATTTCCAGATAGAAATATATTCTTGAGGAGGATACTCCCCCACAACCCTCAGGGCAAGGGTTTTGAGTTATGCCCTGGGGGCATATAAGGTTTTTATAGAAGGTGTTGTCATAAAAACTTCAAACCAGGCTCATTTGATTTGAAATTAAAGGGCTAGTGCCCTTTTTAATAGTCAAAAGTGATTGGAGTGCAACTAGCCCCCCCCCCATGCCCATCATTTCCCCAAACACATCCAATCAAAATGTTGATATAGCCATTTTGTTCAGCATAGTTGATTTCCAGATAGAAAATATGTTTTTGAGGAGGACACTCCCCCAGAACCTTCAGGGCAATGGTTTTAAGATATGCCCTGGGGGCATATAAGGTTTTTATAGAAGGCATTGTCGTAGGAACTTCGAAAAAGGCTCATTCGATTAGAAATTCAAAGGGATAGTGCCCTTTTTAATAGTTGAAAGTGATTGGAGGGCCACTGCCCCTTCCCCCCCCCCTACGCCCATCATTCCCCCAATCAAAATTTTGAGATATCCATTTTTGTTCAGCATAGTTGATTTCCAGATTGAAAATATATTTTTGAGGAGGACACTCCCCCACAACACTCAGGGCAAGGGTTTTAAGTTATGTCCTGGGGGCATATAAGGTTTTTATAGAGGGTGTTGTCGTAGAAACTTCAAAAAGGCTCATTTGATTGGAAATTAAAGGGCTAGTGTCCTTTTCAATAATCAAAAGTGATTGGAGGGCAACTAGCCCCCCCCCACACTCATCATTCCCCCAAATACATCCAATCAAAATTTTGAGACAGCCATTTTATTAAACGCAGTTTTAAGTTCTGGAAATTAGGTCTTTGAGGATTAAAACTCTCACAAAGCCCTCAGGGCAAGGGTTGTAATTTAAGGATTCTCCGAATCCTTCATATTATTTTTTATGGAAGGGATGCTCGTATAAACTTTAGAGAGGGATCATTTGATTGAAAATTGAAAGTTCTTGCTCACTTTTTAAGAGTCAAAAGAGATTGAAGGGCAATTAGCCCCCCTCCCTCCCCCACTCCCCAAATGCATCAGATAAAAATTTATAGATAGACATTTTGTTAAAATATTTCAAAGTTCTGATAATAAAAAACTCCACTGTCAACACAGCCCACCAGGGCCCAGGGGTAGGCGGTGTAAGTTATGCCCTGGGACATAACTTATTAAGGGGGGTTTATAACTTATGGGAAGGGTTTTTGTATGGGAAGAACACTAAGGAAATCTATTACAATTATACAATTATAAGGTTAAAATACATACCCTGTAATAGATGCAAAATTGCTTTGGCACACAAATTCCTATTAAGGTCAATTCCAAACAGTTGTGATCCCTTTGTGTCAGCAAGTGAAATGGTCTAAACCCCCTTATTGGAGCTATTTTTTCAATCCATTCATTGTTGTCAATTGCTGTCCACAAGTTATGCAAGCTGTCTATTGTTCATATATAAGGTTTTTATCAAAGAGGTAATGATATAGACTTTGAAAAAAACCTCATTTGATTTAAATTGAAAGTTCTAGATCCATTTTTTAAAGTCAAGAATAATCGGACAGTAAGCAACCCCCCCCCCCCTCCTCCATGCCATAAAAACTTGAAACTTTTTGCAATCAAAAACAAACAAAATTAATTAAAAAAAAAAACTCCGAAAAATAAGTTTCTCAAAGAAAAGTAAAGGTCATTTTAAACTTAAGCTCATGAGATACAAATATCTGTTAAAATTCAAACTCAAAACGACCAGAAATTACTATTAAAGAATAAATGAAACTCAAACCAAGCAGAAATTACATTAACAATCAAAGCAAAAAACATACAACAAGTAATAATATAAATGAATAAATAGATCTTAAAGCAGGTAATGCTTAGATTGAATATGAAAATCAGGCTTAAAACGAAGACAAATATTTTGCTGTTAAAGTATAAATGAAACTTAAAACGAACAGATATTAAATAAACAATCAATGCGAACAAACATACAATATATATTAATGTAAATGAATGAATAAATCTTAAAACGAGTGAAACTTAAATTGAATATGTAAATCAAGTTTGAATTGAATTAAAATAACTACAAACAAGAGTTTGGGTATTGCCTCACTGCAGAACCTACTGCATCATTGGTGCTTTACTGAAAAATAATTATATTAAAAATTTTCTTTTGTACTTAATATTGAAAATAAATATTAAAATTACAGTAAAATTTTGTACTGATGAGCTTTTAGCAATTAATATCATTATGTATCAAATATTCAGTTTAATTTATTAGTTCTTTTCAAGATTGGTCAAGACAAATATAGTTTCACGACAAGCAAAATTTGGATACTGCCCCCTTCTTTAACTGTAAAAACCTAAAGCCTTCTGCGTCATTGGTTCTTCACTGAAAACGAATTCCTCGTATATTACAAATTTATTATTTTCCAGTTCTTACAGCATTGAAAACGAAAATGAAAATTGCAATGAAAAAAAATCTTGAACTGATGGATCTGTCAACAATTAATATCACTATATATCTAATATTCGATTTGATTTTGTTTATACTTTCCAAGTAAATACATTTTTAGACCACACTGGCTATACATGACAAATGAAACTCAGAGAGGAAAGAAACTAACAAAATGAAAAATGTCTGTTCTGTCTTTGTAGGGTAAACTTTGAAAGGTTAGATTTTCGTTTTTTTTGTATTCCTTTTTTTGTTTAGCACTGACGACGACTTGACGGAGGTCCTTGTCGAAATATTTGTTAATATTTTGTTTTCTTCATGGTTCGCCACTGGCTGATAAAATCCTCGTTTTTTACCCTTTTTGATTTTATTTTTCATTTTGTTAGTTTCTTTCCTCTCTGAGTTTCATTTGATACTTTCCAAGACTGTTCAAGACCCATATAGTTTTGCCATTTTTTTAACTCTGCCATTTTTTGTAACTAATCGTGTTAGTTTGTTATGAAAACATTCTATGGCTTCTAGGCATTTCTATTTGAGCGGAAAACTGCACCTCAAACTTTGTGGAACATGCATTTTCTTGCATGAAACACCAAAATATAATAAAATGTCAAGTTTTGGAGTGGTCCACCACTTGCAAGCAAGTGCCATTGGTATTTTTGAATCCACATGGTCAATTTAGGGGGTGGAGGGTACGCTAATTCTCGTAGCAGCCCCATTCTGTTGTGGTATGGTTCACATTTTCAACACCTGGCGACTGGACTATCATATAATCTACCAAGCATACAACTACCCCAAATCAGTATCAATAAATAAATGAAACCCAAAACAAACAAAAATTAAAAAAAAATATTAGAGTCAAACTCAAAACAATCATAAATTAATGTGAGTAGGGTTCAAAACCCCTATGCTTTCTAAAAGCCAGAACACAATTTGTACTTTACTGAAAAAAAATTCTAATGAGTTTACTGCAAAAAAAAAATGTGCATTGTCAATTTAATATACATATGCTGATATTTATTCCCTAAAATCTTAATTAATTTTTGATTGCTTAAAGTTACAAAGTGAAAATATTTCAAAGAATTGTTTTCAGTAAAGCACTAATGATGCAGTAGGTTTTAGGCTTCTGCAGTGAGGCAATACCCAAACTCTTGTTTGTGCTTATTTTAATTTGATTCAACCTTGATTTGCATATTCAATTTAAGTTTCACTCATTTTAAGATTTATTTATTCATTTACATTAATATATATTGTATTTTTGTTTGCATTGATTGTTTTTTTAATTTCTGTTTGTTTTAAGTTTCATTTATACTTTAATAATTTGTTTTTGTTTTAAGCTTGATTTTCATATTCAATCTAAGCATTACTCACTTTAAGATCAATTTATTCATTTATATTATTACTTGTTGTATGTTTTTTGCTATGATTGTTTATTTAATTTCTTTTCGTTTTGGGTTTCATTTATTCTTTAAGAGTAATTTCTGGCCGTTTTGAGTTTGAATTTTAACAGGTATTTGTATCTCCTGAGCTTAAGTTTAAAATGGCCTTTACTTTCCTTTGAAAAGCTTATTTTTCGGAAAGTTTTTTTTTAATTAATTTAAGGTAATAGAATAAACTGTTTAAGCCTATCATATCTGCAATTCAGGAGAGATTGATTGGACTTGGTTAACATATCAAACTATGCAGACAATATTTTGTATTTTAGTCATTTTTTCCCCCTCTTTCAAAGAGAATTTTGCAGCACTGAAAAGCTCATATGATAAAATTGGTTTGCCTTTCAATGAAATTTAAACAGAGTTTAGACTGTTGTCTTTAATCATAAAGGAGGTGGTGTTCCCTTTAACATTAAGTTCATTTCCAGTTAATTGATGAATTTACTAGTAAAATCTGAAAAGTTTTCGATATGATTGTATCTTTGAAAGCTTTATATAGTCAATGAATTTGTGACCAGCTATTTTTGGCGATGACTACACCAATGTGTTTTGGCCCTCTCTCCTTTTTGGGTTCTTTTATCTGATATAAATAAACATACACTGTGTTCTTGCAATTAACTTTTTGTAAATTTCTCTTGCATGTGCCTCCTTAGAAGCATAACATAGCAATTAGCCATCAATATAATGTTCCAGACCCATACATAGTCATCCAGAAAAGACTAGAGAAGTTTTAAATAAGTTTAAAAGGAAATGCTTGGCAATACTAGTGCCTTTTTGTTGCTTTGCTTGTACATATGTGTGCACATTTTAGTTGATGCTTTTTTGCTTTCTTTCTCATTTATTACTCTTCTAGTGACACTGTCTTTTTTGCAGGTGATAAAGTTGTTTCATTCATTGTTAAAGGCACTGATGATTTACTTTGTAGTGATTTCATTCTGTTCAGCCATTATTCACCCACATGGGCAAACTTATTAAAATTTTACCAGCAAAGGGTTCCAAAAAAGGTTGTGCAGGGTTCTTCCGTAAATTGGTCCATTAAACCATGGAACATGTTACCTGACCATGTTATTTCAACAAATAATATTACTGGTTTTAAAACAGTATGATGGAAAACTATTTTTACAAAAGGCAGTATATGGAACCATTATACTTATTGCCTTAAATTGCACTGTCCATCAAAATAAGGGAACAATCTTGAAGAGTCCCTGGTCAGTGATGATGAGGAGCCAATGACTCAATTGCATCCCAGTCTCCTATGGGTTAATGGACCAACTCTAATCAACAGAATTCTTAAAGGGCATCAACAGAGGGAACAATGACAGCATTATCAGGAAGATTGTTCTAATTGACCATCACTTACTATACCTACTTATCCTGGAGGAATTATCAAACTGAAATGGCTTTTGACAGGAGTCAGCCTTCAAAAGCTTATAAGTGATTATGACATCACCTCTCTGATGCCTACACACAAGTGTTGAAAAAAGTAAAAAAAGCAATGAGGAAAAATAAAAGTGCTTGGGCCAAGTATGTAAAATGTAAATATGATAACCACCATGACAGATTCAAGGAATGTACAAAAAAGCTTCCAAGTTTCAGATACAAAAAAAGCTGACTTCCTAAATTCCAGTTTTAGTACCAATGTCTCTACCCTACCAACAGCTAGGACACTACATTCTTTGCTAGAGCAGTCAATCTCTGAACCAATGGACATGCCAGTTATTTGTAAAGAAGACATTAAGAAAAGGCTGAAAAAGACTTGATGGAAACAAAGCTGCTGGTCCTGATAGCCTATGTCCAATACTGATAAAAAAAAAACAGTTGAATGCTTTGCTGAACCAATGGCTATGATGTTTCAGATGTCCCAAACCTATAAAATGCTTCCAAATGATAGGAAGAAGGCAAATGTTAAGCCTATACACAGGAGAGGGAGAAGGGGTCTTGCCAGTAATTATTGGCCTATAAGTCTCACACCAGTTGTATGTAAAGCACTTGAGGGCATCATAAACAAGGCAATGGTCTCCCACCTTGAAAAAAAACTAACTGTTTTGTTAAAGCCAACATGGGTTTCAAAAAATATGCTCAATTGATACTAACTTAATAGTCACATTATATTGCAACTAAACTTTTAGATATTGGGCAACCAGTTGATGTATTATTGTTTGGCTAAAGCATTTGACAAAGTTAAACACCAGACACTAATTTTGAAATTAAAGGCATAAGGCATATGGAGTGCATTAAGATATATAATAGCCTGGATAGAAGCATTTCTAGCTCATAGAGGGTGTCAATCTATAAATGCAAAGGAAATGCTGTCTATTTTGAACAGCAACCTGTCATAAGTTGAGTGCCACAGGGTTGTATCTTGCAGTCCACATTATTCATCATGTACATAAATGACTGTACAACCAACCTAAAGAATCCTTTGATGCTATATGCTAATGACTGCAAGCTCCTAGGATTGACCTAATATAAATAAATACATATATATATATATATATATATATATATATATATATATATATATATATATATATATATATATATTGTTGTTTTATAATGTGTATATTTTATTTCATAAGTTTGTACAGTGAATATTTAAAATATAGGCTACACTTCTCAGTTTTCTAACTTTTCCTTGTTTCTTATTTTCACTTCTTTTGGAATATATTAATTCCATAACTGCCAGATAAAAATCAATTATTGGAATAATTTAATAGCATTAGACAAATGAGTTTAAAAAAAGAAATGTTCTATTCATTTTGATATTGAATGCTGTTTCTAATCATATTTTTTTATTATTTTCAAATGTCTTATATTCTGAAGATAATGAATCCAGGACAAAAAAAAAATTCTAGAAAGGTATTGGCAAGCTTCTATGTTAACCCTTTTCTAATTTCTAAGCCTTAAAAATTTGCCTACTTGACAGGTAATTTTTACAAAACAATGTTTTAGGCTACCTTAATTTTTAATTTTCAGTTTTTTTTTATTGGCTTTAGTTCTGAAAATATAATTTCTGTTATTTGAGTAGAATTTCAGGCCATATCAATAGTTTTTTTTTAATTTACAAAATGTATTTGTATAGCCTATCTTTAAAACCTTATCAATTGGGATTGAGCAAAGTTGTGAAGCTAAAAACAATTTTATTGTAGTCTTCTTCATTAAGATGTTTTGCAAGGTTTCACTTTTAAAACAAACAGATTTTTATAGGCCAGGACCCTCTACAGGGAGAAGGAGCAGAGGTAGGTACTTCAAAAGTACCTTCCCAGGACATACTTTACCCTGTAGACCTATCCTTGAAAGTTTCATTTTCCTAACCGAACACATTTCCAAGATAGTAAAAAGTGGCTAAACTAGAATTTTAGCTAAAAAATTAGAATCGTGGCCCCTGATAAGGAGACATGTCAAGAAAACAATTCTTACTTTAAAATATGTATAATGATCCTAGCTTACTTATTATCCAAGGGGAGAACTTTTATCATCAAGTCTTTTCTCTTTTCCCGTTCCTTTTCCAACTTGAAAGAAAAAAAATTACAATTTTGCCATGCTCTTGTTGCAATGCATAAATCTTGAAATTGCTGCTATAAAAATTGTTTATTATAGATAGTGTTTGTCCTGGTCATTGTTAATTCTATTTTTTTTCTAATGATAGATAAAGCAGTGGTGAAAATACAAAATATTGCAATAAATATACATATACATAGAGTATATGCCCCTATCCCCCTAATGTGTAAAACAACCAAAATTGCATTCTGATTCTAAATACAACCTTCATTTACATCACAAATAAATTTTGGCCCCACCCCCTGATGTGCAAATATGTAACATTATTTGGATAGGCTATATATATTTACCATATATTTGCACATTAGGGGGCTGGGGGTATATACTCTGTATATATATATATATATATATATATATATATATATATATATATATATATATATATATATATTTATAGCAATATTTTGTATTTTTGCCACTGCTTTTGATGAGAGCATTGCAAAAATTGTAATTTTTTTCTTTTAAGTTGGAAAAAGAAGGGAAAAAGAGAAGACTTGATTATAAAGGTTCTCCCCTTGTATAATAGGCTAGGCTATAAGAACTAGGCCTAGGATCTTTATACATATTTTAAAGTAAGAATTGTACATATTTTTTTTCAAAGTACCAAGCTTCCTTCAAAGCTATTAGAAAAATAACACAGGAATCCAATTTCCTAGACCTAAATAGAATTTCCTCAATATCAAAAGCTTGATTAATTTGTATCTGGAGATGAACTACAACCAACTAAACATATTTCAGTCAAAATTCCTTACACAAAATAACAGTGTACTACTTGAGTGAATTTAGAATTTCAACCTCCCTAAACGAAAATTGCAAACAGCAAACTTTTCTTCAACAATCGTCTTTTCTTTCCGTGACTGAACAACTTTTATGTCTTGGCCAAATACTATGATGAAAACGAGCGCAGCAAATGTGCGCTCTCTATTATTTATCATTTAAGTAATACAGTACTGCCAAAACCGTTGTTTTTGAAAGAAATAGTAACTATTAAAACTTTCTATTACTTTTTACTCATTAGAAATAGCCTAGCTAGGTTGGTTTTTTAAGCTATATGGTAAAATTTCTTTCATCTTTTGGTTTTAGGCTAGTTCCGTATCAGTGGGCTGAGGTACAGCTCAAATGGTGGGCTATATGAAAAGAATGGGATTGGGAATCAAATAGGCCTAATGGGCTAGCCTAGGCCTCTATCTTTTTGGTAAATTTTTTGTTATCCATATTATTGACTTAGGAATAAAGTAAATATACCACACGATGCCTTTTTTTATGCTCTTTACAAATATAATAATCATTTTTGTCCAAAATGCATTTTACCCCTACCCTTATAGGCTATATATCAATAGGCCTGTCATATTTGCACATTAGGGGGTGAGGGTAAATTTTGGTAAATATATACCAAATCATATTATTGAGTTAGGAATAAAGTGAATACACCATTTGATGCCTTTTTTTATGCTGATTACAAATCTAATAATCATTTCTATTGGAAATAATTTTAGCCCTCCCCCCTATATATGCCAATTCAGGGTATATATTTCTACATTAGGGGGAGTAGGGGCAAATTTGGTAAAATTCTACTTTAGCTACTTTTGGCTATCTTGGGAAGGGGTTAGGTTAGGAAAATGAGACTTTCAGGGATGGGTCTATGGGCTAAAGTATGTCCCGGGAAGGTATTTTGAAGTGCTCACCTCCACTCCTTCTCCCTTTAGAGGGTCCTGAAATTTGCCTACATGACAGGTCTATACCTATTGAAATTTTGACAAAACAACATTTTACCTTAATTTTCAGTTATCAGTTTCTATGTCTCTGGCTTTAGCTCTGAAAATGCAATTTCAGTTATTTGAGCAGAATTTTAAGACATATAAACAGTTTATTTCCAAAATTTAGGAATTGTATTTGCTATCTTTAAAACCTTATAAATTGGGATTGAGCAAAGTTGTGAAGCTGAAAACAATTTTGTTGTACTTCATTTAAGCAGAAGATCTACTTTGCTAGGTTTCACTTCTATAACTCACATATTTTTTAAAGGTCATCAAAGGTCAGGACCCTCTAGAGGGAGAAGGAGTGGAGGTGGGTACTTCAAAATATCTTCCCGGGACATACTTTCACCTGTAGACCCATCCCTGAAAGTTTCATTTTCTTAACCTAACCCCTTTCCAAGATAGTCAAAAGTAGCTAAAGTAGAATTTTACCGCAAATTTTGTTTCTGATGTATATGGGAGGTAAGTAAACTTTACCTCCACCCCCCCCTAATGTAGAAATATATGCCCTGAATTGGCATATATAGGGGGGGGAGGGCTAAATTTCATTTCCAACAGAAATGATTACTATTTTCATAATCAGCATAAAAAAAGGCATCAAATGGTGCATTCACTTTATTTCTAGCTCAATAATATGATTTGGTGTATATTTGCCTAGATTTTATTTCTGATGTAGGCTAAATAAAAGGTAAGTTTAAACCCCCCTAATGTAGAAATATACGCCCTGAATTGGCATATATAGGGGGGAGAGGGCTAAAATTCATTTCCAACTGAAATGATTACTATTTTTGTAATCAGCATAAAAAAAGGCATCAAATGGTGCATTCACTTTATTTCTAACTCAATAATATGATTTGGTCTATATTTGCCTAGATTTTATTTCTGATGTAGGCTAAATAAGAGGTAAGTTTAAACTTTACCCCCACCCCACCCCCTAATGTGCAAATATATACCCTGAATTGGTATATATATATATATATATATATAGGGGTGGGGGGGATAAAATTTATTTCCCACAAAAATGATTGGTAAATTTTTACCAAATCATATTATTGACTAACAAATAAAGTGAATATACCACTTGATGCCTTTCTTTATACTCTTTCCAAATATAATAATCATTTTTGTTAGAAATGAATTTTACCCCCATCCCTATATACCAATTCAGGGTATATATTTGCACATTAGGGGGGTTGGGATAAAGTTTAAATTTACCTCTCATTTACATCAGAAATAGAATTTGCACCCCCCCTAATGTGATGGGTCTATATAGCATAGACCAGGGATGGGTCTATATTGCATATTGACCCATCCCTGAAAGTTTCATTTTCCTGACCTAACCCTTTTACAAGATAGCAAAAAGTAGCTAAACTAGAATTTTGCTGGAACAACAGACTTTTTTCTTTTAAAGTAAAATAGAGATGTATTTTCAGACCACCCCTATTTGGCTGCAAATCATTAAGGAGCATAACACAGTATAAGCATAGAAGCTCAATCACAACCCTTTCTACCCCCAACCTTTACTTTACCCCCCCCCCCCCAATGTGCTAATAAATTACCCAATTATAAATTTCTGTGTATTCTGTCAATGGATCTCTCTTGTTTCAACACATGCACCTATATAACTTTAATCAACTGTGATGAAACAAGAGTGATAAGTGGCAGAATGTATAAGAAATATATAATCTGGGCTATATATTTGCACATTAGGGGGAGGGGCAAAGTATAACAAAACTGAATTCAAAATGTTTAAGCTACAATTATTCTGTATATTATGAAGTAAGAATTGTTTTTATAACATGTTTCCTTCTCAATAGCCCCTCCTCTAGACCTTTACAAAAATTGCTTTTATGAAATATGCTAAACTAAAATGCCAAAGGAGGAAGAGGAACAATAATTTTATTTGACAGGAAATATTCATGATAGAATCTAAAGACAACTTAAAAAATAGAGACTACAGGGCAATTCTTATAGCTTAGATTTTGGGCCACTCTTTTGTAGTGAGCCAAATTTTAAGGATAAATGTAGGCATGTAAAAGAAGTAGTTTTAATTCTCCCACTGAAATTTTCATTCTTGCAGCACATGAAAGCAGTTTTTAATTTTGATTATTTCATAAACATATTCCTTTGTTTAAAAGAAATGACATACTCTACAAAAAATCTGTTTTTGGTATTTTTATCAAGAAAAATTGCAAACTTGTCTCCCATCCCTTTAGATAAAAAAGATTGCACCTGCCCCTCAATTTTGTGAATTGACACTGGAAACAAGGCCATTGGATTCTTGTGGACTCCTAGGCTGACAAATCTTAAGATTGAAACATCTTAATATTTGAACAATTGCTGCAAATTACTATAGCTTATGCCAGTGGTTGGCAAACTTATTACCCAAAGAGCCAAATATGAACATTACAATAATTTTTAAAGGCTTGGGAGCCAAATCTGATTGTTTAGTAAACTATTTTTTGTACTAAATAAGAAGTACAGTGCATAAAACTAAATTTCCTACTTATTTGATATTTTTTAATTTGAACAATATGTTTACATCTCATCATAAAATTTGAGTCAGTCAGGTTTGTATGCTATTGTTTTTAATTTTTCGCATGATTAGAGTGTCATATCTCCTTGTTTTTTAAATCCAAAACTGTATTTCAAAGCTACCAATGTCAATTTTAAAAGGAGAAAATTCCAGCCCAGATATCATAGCATGAAGTGAATTTTTAACAAATGCTAGAGGTTGCTCTACTGCTTGATGATGCTTCAGTAGGCTTAGAAAGTGAAACAGCATTTTCCTTTCAAAATCCTGAGCAAAATGGATAATTTACTTTTGAATGTTTTTGCTTCTTTTAACATCAAAAAAATTAAGTTTCCTTTTCCTTGTAGTTCACAATTAAGCTGATATTGATGAGACTTAACATATACAATGACATAAAAGTTTTTGATCCACTGATTGTCTGTTAGATCTTGATAGTGCCTTTTTCAAAGAGAAATGTATTGATCATAGCCAACGTGCTAGCACTGCCTAAGTAAAGAACTATGTGGGCAGAACAAAATTTGCACTTTACTGAAAAAAATATAAATGTTTTTACTTTTATAACTTTAATAAATCAAATAATTTTAACATTTTGATTACTAAATATCAGTATATGTATATTAAACTGAAAAGGCACATTCATTTGTATTTTTCCAGTAAAGTGCAAATTTTGTTCTGGCCTTGGGAAGGCATAGGGGTTTTGGCCCAACTTGTGTTAATTTCTCCTTGTTTTGAGATTGAATTGGTTATTTATTGTAATTTCTGTTTGTCTTGGGTTTCATTTATTTATCGATGCTGATTTGTGGTAGTTTCACGCTTGGTAGACTATTTGATTTTATTTTTGCTCATTTTTTGTTTAATGGAGTTCTTTACTTTTCTTTGAAAATCTTATTTTGTGGAAAAAGTTTTTTAAATTAATTTCTGGAAAAAGGGATGCAAAACATTTTAAAAATTCCCTGCTTGATAACTAACATACCTTATTATGAAGCTGAACATATTCTCTCTCAATTTCAAATAAAAATTCTTTGAATTAGCAATGATTAAGAGCCTTAATTAATTCCTTAAATTTACAAATTTTTTCAGGAAACGTTTGCACTCTTGATGAATGATACAATGATAAACAAGTAGGCTATCTTGTGATTAATTTTTTATTTCACACTAGCAATAAACCTTTTTTCTTATGGCAGTCATACTTTTGGCCCCATCTATTGAAATCAACACAATTTTATTGAGGGGAAGATGATGGTTATCACAATTAAACATGTACATGGTACACACTCAATTAAACACTTGTGATATCATCTCACGGGTCTGACCTTTGAGGAGTAATCAGAGGCAACACTGTAGTGTTGCCTATAGTAAAGGCCATATGGCTCCAATGTTTTATTATTATTTTTTCCCAGAGGCACTTCATATGGAAGGGGTCGTTGTAGAAACTTCAAAGGGAGCTCATTCGATTCGAAATCGAGATTTCTAGTGCTCTTTTTAATGGTCGAAAATGATTGGAGGGCAACTAGCCCCCCCCCCCCCACGCCCATCATTCCCCCAAACACATCCAATCAAAATTTTTAGATAGCCATTTTGTTCAGCATAGTTGATTTCCAGATAGAAAATATTTTTTGAGGAGGACACTCCCCCACAGCACTCGCGGCAAGGGTTGTAAGTTATGCCCTGGGGGCATATAAGATTTTAAAGAAAGCTTTGTCAGATAAACATCAAAAAAGGCTCATTCGATTGAAAATTCAAAGGGCTACTGTCCTTTTTAATTGTCGAAAGTGATTGGAGGCCACTGACACCCAACTTTTCCCCAAACACATCCAATCAAAATTTTAAGATAGCCATTTTGTTCAATGTAGTTGAAAATCAGGGCAACCCTCAGGGCAAGGGTTTTAAGTTATGCCCTGTGGGCATATAAGGTTTTTTATAGAAGGCGTTGTCGTAGAAACTTCAAAACAGGCTCATTCGATTGTAAATTAAAGGGCTAGTGCCCTTTTTAATTTTCAACATTGATTGGAGGGCAACTAGCCCCCCCCCCACGCCCATCATTTCTCCAAACACATCCAATAAAAATTTTGAGATAGCCATTTTGTTCAGCATAGTTGATTTCCAGATAGAAAATATATTTTTGAGGAGGACACTCCTCCCCCCCAACCCTCAGGGCAAGGGTTTTAGGTTATGCCCTGGGGGCATATAAGGTTTTTGTAGAAGGCATTGTTTTAGAAACTTCAAAACAGGCTCATTTGATTGGAAATTAAAGGGCTATAGCCCTTATTGATAGTCGAAAGTGATTGGAGTGCAACTAGCCCCCCCCCCCACGCCCATTATTTCCTCAAACGCATCCGATCAAAATTTTCAGATAGCCATTTTGTTCAGCATAGTTGATTTTCAGATATAAAATATGTTTTTGAGGAGGACACTCCCCCACAACCTTCAGGGCAAGGGTTTTAAGTTATGCCCTGGGGGCATATAAGGTTTTTGTAGAAGGTGCTGTTATAGAAATCAAAAAAGGCTCATTCAATTGGAAATTCAAAGGGATAGTGCCCTTTTTGATAGTCGAAAGTGATTGGAGGGCATCTAGCCCCCCCCCCAACGCCCATCATTCCCCCAAACACATCCAAACAAAATTTTGAGATAGCCATTTTGTTCAGCATATTTGATATGTAGAAATATGTTTTTGAGGAGGACAATCCCCAACAACCCTCAGGGCAAGGGTTTTAAGTTATTCCCTGGGGGCATATAAGGTTTTTATAGAAGGCGTTGTTGTAGTAACTCAAAAAAGGCTCAATTGATTAGAAATTCATAGGGCTAGTGCCCTTTTTAATAGTCGAAAGTGATTGGAGGGCAACTAGCCTCCCCCCCTCCTACGCCCATCAGTCCCCCAAACACATCCAATCAAAATTTTGAGATAGCCATTTTGTTTTATGCCCTGGGGGCATATAAGGTTTTTAATGAAGGCGTTGTTGTAGAAACTTCAAAAAAGGCTCATTCGATTTGAAATTGCATAGGGCTAGTGCCCTTTTTAATAGTCAAAAGTGATTGGAGGGCAACTAGCCCCCCCCACCCATTATTCCCCCAAAACACATCCAATCAAAATTTTGAGACAGCCTTTTTGTTCAGCTTAGTTGATTTCCAGATAGAAAATATGTTTTTGGGGAGGACAATCCCCCACAACCTTCAGGGCAAGGGTTTTAAGTTATGCCCTGGGGACATATAAGGTTTTTGTACAAGACGTTGTCATATAAACTTAAAAAAATGTCAATTTTATTTGAAATTCAAAGGGATAGTGCCCTTTTTAATTGTCACAATTGTCTTTTGGGCAAATTTCCCCCCCCCCCCTCCTACGCCCATCATTCTTCCAAACACATCCAATCAAAATTTTGAGATAGCCATTTTGTTCAGCGTAGTTGATTTTCACATAGGAAATATGTTTTTAGGAGGACACTCCCCAACAACCCTTAGGGCAAGGGTTTTAAGTTATGCCCTGGGGGCATATAAGGTTTTTTGTAGAAGGCGTTGTCATAGAAACTTCAAACCAGGCTCATTCGATTGGAAATTCGAAGGGCTACTGCCCTTTTTGATAGTTGAAAGTGATTTGAGGGCCCCTCGCCCCCCCCCCCACCCCTGCTTTCTCCCAACACCTCCCCACCAAACGTTTTGATAGCTATTTTGTTCAGCGTAGTTGATTTTCAGATAGAAAATATGTTTTTGAGGAGGACACTCCCCCACAACCCTCAAGGCAAGGGTTTTAAGTTATACCCTGGGGGCATATAAGGTTTTTATAGAAGGTGGTGTCGTAGAAACTTCAAAAAAGGCTCATTCGATTGGAAATTCAAAGGGCTAGTGCCCTTTTTAATAGTCGAAAGTGATTGGAGGGCAACTAGTCCCCCTCTCGTGCCCGCCTTTTCCCCAAACCAATTTAATCAACATTTTGATACAGATACTTTTTCAACGTTGTTTTAATTTCTGGAAATGAGGTCTTTGAGGAGGACAACCGCCCCACAGACCTCAAGGAAATGGCTGTAATCCAAAGATTCTCTAAATCTTTTATATTATTTTTTATAGAGGGGATGCTGGTATAATCTTTGGAGAGGGCTCATTTGATTGGAAATTGAAAGTTCTTGTTCACTTTTCAAGAGTCAAAAGAGATTGGAGGGCAACTCGCCCCCCCCCCCTCCTCCAAGCCCTAAATGCATCAGATAAAAATTTTGTTAAAAATGGTTGAAAGGTTAAGTAACAAAACTCTGGCGTCGACAAAACCCCCCAGGGGGTTTAATTAAACATGCTCCTAACGCAAGTTTATCGGATCAACCTATTTTGCCCCCCCCCCTAAAAAATCCTGGATCCACCCCTGGTGTAAGGGTACTATAACTTTTAATTTGTAATTCAATTAACCCCCTTTCAAATTTTATGCGACCACCTCTTCCACAAAAAGTGCCCAGGGTAAAATAAATAAGTATTAATTCATTGAACCATTATGGCTCTTTACTTAGGTAACGCGCTATAGCATTGCTTCTGACCTCAAAAGTCGAGTAGGAATTTCAGCTTCCATTTTTATTAATATCCGAAATTATCTGAGGGGACTATGTTTGGAGAGCGTATTCCACGGGTGGGGAATTTCTGCTAGGTAGAATTTAACGCGGGGGAACTATCAGCAGGCAAAGAAACTGTTCTTGGAAGGGGAAGGAATTTCCCAGGGGTGGGTTTTTCCAAATGTGAATTATTCAGGGAGGGGATGACTAAACCCATTCGATAATATTCAAAATTTTAAATCTGAAAGTAACGGGAATAAAGAATCTATGGAAATGTCAGAGATAGCACTTCAGGTTCCTTTTGATGATTTTGTCCATGCCTTTTGAAAAAAGACAGAATAATTTCATTTGTTTTACTTTCTCTGTGGCTGCTTAATTATGCATGCGAGGGGGGGACTCCCCCCCCCTCACCACTGTCTCCGCTAAGGTTTCAGTTTTTATCTCAAGCCTTAAAAATGAACGCAATGCGATAAAAGTATAACTCAAAATAACATATATAGAATAATATATGCACATAACATGGAAAAATTAATCAAAATTGTATATTATGAGTTGAGGCTCACCCAAATGATGGGCCAGGGGGCTCACCTTTTCATACTCTATGAAATCAATTCTGCAATAACTGAAAATATAAAGTATTTTTGAGTATTTTAACGTTTTCCACAAATCAAACGGTCCAACATTCTACAGCCCAATGAGTCTGTCTGATCTCCTAAATCGGGAACGGAGGAGATAAGTGAAGTTCCGACCCGTATTGGAGGAGTCTCCAACATCACCCTCCCCCTCTCCTACTGTCTACGCTAAAGTTTTCTTCCTTCTGCCAAATACGCCGCCCCCACCCCAAAGACTTTAATAAGGTAAAGTTTTGTATGGGACGAACACATAGTAAATATATTATAATTATCCAATTATAAGGTTAAAATACATACCCTATGATAGATGCAAAATTGCTTTGGCACACAAAATCCTATTAAGGTCAATTCCAAACAGTCGTGATCCCTTTGTGTCAGCAAGTGAAATGGTCAAACACCCTTATTGGAGCTATTTTTTCAATCCATTCATTGTTGCCAATTACTGTCCACTAGTTATGCATGCTGTCTATTGTTCACATATAAGGTTTTTATCAAAGAGGTAATCGTATAGACTTTGAAAAAAGCCTCATTCGATTTAAATTGAAAGTTCTATAACCGTTTTTTAAATTCAAGAATAATCGGACAGTTAGCACCCCCCCCCCCATGCAATAAAAACTTGAAACTTTTTGCAATCAGAAACGAAAAAAAATTAATTAAAAAAAAAAAACTTTCCGAAAAATAAGTTTTTCAAAGAAAAGTAAAGGCGATTTTAAACTTAAGCTCAGGAGATATGAATACCTTTAAACTCAAACGTTAAAATTCAAACTCAAAACGACCCGAAATTACTATTGAAGAATAAATGAAACCCAAAACGGACAGAAATTAAATAAACGATCATAGTAAAAAACATACAACAAGTAATAATATAAATGAATAGATAGATTTTAAAGCGAGTAATGCTTATATTGAATATGAAAATCAAGCTTAAAACTAAAACAAATATTTTGATATTAAAGTATAAATGAAACTTAAAACGAACAGAAATTAAATAAACAATCAATGCAAACAAACATACAATATATATTAATGTAAATGAATAAATAAATCTTAAAACGAGTGAAACTTAAATTGAATATGCAAATCAAGTTTGAATCGAATAAAAATAACTACAAACAAGAGTTTGGGGATCGCCTGAATGTAGAAGCTTAAAACCTACTGCGTCATTGGCGCTTTACTGAAAACGAATTATATTACAAATGTTTTCTTTTGTACTTAATATAGAAAGTAAATATTAAAATTACAGTAAAATTTTTAACTGATGAGCTTTCAGCAATTAATACCACTATACATCGAATATTCAGTTTAATTTATTGGTTCTCTCCAAGACTGGCCACGACAAATATAGTTTCACTACAAACAAAATTTGGATACAGCCCCCTGCTTTAACTACAAAAACCTAAATCCTTCTGCGTCATTGGCGCTTCACTGAAAACGAATTACTCTTATATTTCAAATTTATTCTTTTCCAGTTCTTACAGTATTGAAAATGAAAATAAAAATTACAGTGAAAAAAAAATATTGACCTGATGGATCTTTCAACAATTAATATAATTATATATCTAATATTCAATTTGATTTTGTTATACTTTCCAAGACTGTTCAAGACTCATATAGTTTTCAGTGACGCAGTAGGTTTTAGGCTTCTGCAGTGAGGCGATACCCAAACTCTTGTTTGTAGTTATTTTTATTCGATTCAAACTTGATTTGCATATTCAATTTAAGTTTCACTCGTTTTAAGATTTTTTAATTCATTTACATTAATATATATTGTATGTTTGTTCGCATTGATTGTTTATTTAATTTCTGTTCGTTTTAAGTTTCATTTATACTTTAATATCAAACTATTTTTTTTCGTTTTAAGCTTAATTTTTATGTTCAATCTAAGCATTATTCGCTTTAAGATCTATTTATTCATTTATATTATTACTTGCTATATGTTTTTTGCTATAGTTGCATATTTAATTTCTGTTCGTTTTGAGTTTGAATTTTAACAGGTATTCATATCTCCTGAGCTTAAGTTTAAAATGGCCTTTAATTTTCTTTGAAAAACTTATTTTTCAGAAAGTTTTTTAAAAATTAATAATGCTAAAAAGTCCTTCTTTATGGCCTGAATGAAACATAAATCTTACAAAAATTGAAGCTTGTGCTTTATCATTTATGGCACAAAACTTGTCAGCTGCTACTGATAAAGTCAAAAGCAATTTCAGATCTTGGATATGCTGTCTGTTTATATGTGAACAAATTTTCATTGTTCTATCTTTAATGGATTTGGAAGACATTGGTAACTGTTTGTTTTCAGAATATCTGTCTTTGTTCTTAAAATATTCTAACTTAAGCAACAATTATACATGTTCTCAATTTATAGAAGAATTTAATTTATCAAAATAAGATGAAATTTTTTTCTTACTAAGTTTTTTTTTTTTAAAGGGAATATTATTGCGCCTTCCATGGATATTTGTGCCAGAGCCGCACTTAAGGGACCAAAGAGACACATGTGACTCCAGAGCTGCACTTTGTCAACCACTGGCCTATGCAATAATGCACACTATCCTTTAAAAGCCAAAGATCAATATATATATATATATATATACCTGTATATATATATATATATATATATATATATATATATATATATATATATATATATATATATATATATATATATATATATATATATATATATATATATATATATATATTACATATATATATAATATAGTTTATTAACCCATCAAAAACAAAGGCAGATGGAGCAAAACGGCAATAAAACAAAAGTTCTTGTGGAATCTTTCCTCCATAACTGTAAAATATATGCAATTTACGTACTAATTGCCTATATTTCTCCAATATTCTGCAAATTTTTGTTCAAATTTGCCTTTGACTAATTTTGTTAACGAATTAAACTAGTAAAAATAAATAACACCTCTAAAATTGAATTTATAAAAAAAAAAAATTGAGACATATCTTAATATTAAAATGAATTCTGCAACAATAAAATTTGTTTCAATGAAGCACATGTAGCGTTCTGTTCTTTAAGAGCCCAAGAACAAGTTGCATATTACCTTAATTACCTTACCTTAATTTGCACTTTGGAGAAAAATAACATCCAATGCTGGATGTGTTCAGCTGTATTGTTGAGATGGCAACTATTTAGGCACTACACAAAATATAAAAAGATGACTGTTACTGTGTTTATGGCCCAGTGACATGCCTTTTGACTCGGAGAGTACTAGGATTGATACCATTTAAGCCCCCTTGATAACAGTGACTAGAGATAGGTATGATCAAGGGGACCATTCTTCTGTGGTTTAAAGTAGACATTACTGCACAACATCAATTTCTGATGGAGTGTGCAAGTTGGTTGGGTATGACATGCCTTTTCAAAAGGAAACTTGACAAAGAATGGGAGGCCAAACCTTCAAGATATAACTGGAGCAGCCTATATTTGTGTCTCATGACACTTTGTCTAAAAAATTTGTGTCTGGTTCTGCAGTTAACTCTGGGCTTTTGAAGCTTCTTAAAGTGGCCTTGCATTTGTCTTTCTTTAGGTAACTGAGTAAGGAGCTTGTTTTAGGAATAGTCAATATATTTATATGTCAGTAGCATTTTACTGTGTCTATTGGAAGGTCGAAGATTGTAGTTTTAGGGTGGATAGCCTGTCACTAAATGGTTTCCAGAGATGCATTTGGTGGCCCTCCTTTGCATGCCTTCAGTCAGCTGCATATCACTTTTGTAAAAATGACCAGCAAGGCAGGTTCAAAAGCCAAGGACTGCTCAAATTGCCTTATACAGTTTCAAGATGGTTCCATGTGATTGGCTTGTAATTGTTCTTTTTATATGTCCAAGGGTTGCATTTGCTCTGTAGAAATTTTTGCAGAGTGTTTGTTGAACTTTAGAAGATTACCTATAGTAAGTTCCAGGTCTTTACCACTGGTGTAAATTGAGAGAAGAATGGGGGGTGATCTCTGGTTATCATTCATAGTATATTAGTGCTGAGGATTATTGTGACACATTTTGATATATTGAAAGAGAGAAGCCACCAGGCTGTCCATGTCTGTATGCAATCAAGGTCAGATTATATTGATGATTGTCAGATATACTGAATAGTTTTGAATCGTCAGTGTAAAGGGTTAAGTTGTTGCTGACGTTGGGTATCATGTCATTTACATGAAGAAGTAACAATGTGGGTCCAAGAAAATAAGCTGCGAATAGGTACATTTGCCATCTGTTGTGAAGGGTTGTGTAGTCTGAGATCTACCAGCTAGGAAGTCCTTTACCCAGTCTACTAATTCATGGTTGATTCCTGCTGCTTTTAACTTAGAACAAAGCCAATTATATGGGACCTAGTCAAATGCTTTGACTAGGTCGAAAGGAATCAAATAAACAGGAAGGCCTCTGTTCAGTAACCGGTTAACCTGTTCATAAGTGTTTATAAGGATGGTTTCTACAGATTTTCGTGGGAGAAAGATGTGCTGCCTGTTGGAGATGATTTCAATATTAACTAAGTGTTAAGTGCATCATTAACAATCCTCTCAAGAACTTTTCTGACCACACATGTGAGAATGATAGGTCTATAATTTTCTGCTTTGGATATATCCCCTTTCTAAAGATAGGCATGATGTAGGCTAGTTTTCATTGGGAGGAGACTCTTATGATCAAGAGAATGCTGAAAAAGTATAGCCAGTGCAGGGGTGATTTCTTGAACAGCTTCTTTTAGCAGACAGGGATGAATGTTGTCAGGAACAGCAGTTTTGTTGGTGTTAAGGCTTTTGAGTCATTTTTTTACCCCTTGTTTGGTCAATATTGTATTTATAATTATTTTGCAAAGGGAGAGGGGAATGGGTCCACTGGGCATTTGTCCTCAGTATTTGCAATTTCTTACAATTAATCCCCAAATTGTCTATATTTCTGAAATAATCTGATAACTAATTTTCCTATTTTGCCCTTCCCACAACACAAACTCAGTTTCTACTAATATAGCTCATGAATAGAATGAGTAAAAATAAATGACTGTATGCCTCTAAAAGTTGTATCAGAGGCAACGCCATAGTGTTGCCTATAGTAAAGGCCATACGGCTCAAATGTTGTTTTTTTTTTGGTTTTTTTCAGAGGCACTTCATATGGAAGAGGTCGTCGTAGAAGCTTCAAAGGGGGCTCATTCGATTGGAAATAGAGAGTTCTAGTGCCCTTTTTAATAGTCGAAAGTGATTGGAGGGCAACTAGCTCCCCCCCCTCCCCACGCCCATCATTCCCTCAAACACATCCAATCAAAATTTTGAGATAGCCAGATAGAAAATATGATTTCCAGATAGAAAATTTGTTTTTGTGGAGGACACTCCCCCACAACCCTCAGGGCAAGGGTTTTAAGTTAAGCCCAGGGGGCATATTAGGTTTTTAAAGAAGGCGTTGTCGTAGAAACTTAAAAAAAGGCTCATTCGATTGAAAATTCAAAGGGCTATTGCCCTTTTAATAGTCAAAAGTGATTGGAGGGCAACTCGCCCCCCCCCCGCCCATCATTTCCCCAAACACATACAGTCAAAATTTTGAGATAGCCATTTTGTACAGTGTTTTTGATTTCCAGATAGAAAATTTTATTTTGAGAAGGATACTCCCCCACAGCCTTCGGGGCAAGGGTTGTAAGTTGTGCCCTGAGAGCATATAAGGTTTTTAAATAAGGCGTTGTTGTAGAAACTTCAAAAAAGGCTCATTCAATTGGAAATTAAAAGGGCTAGTGCCTTTTTTAATAGTCGAAAGTGATTGGAGGGCAACTACACCTACCCCTCCCCCCCCCACGCCCATGATTCCCCCAAACACATCCAATCAAAATTTTGAGATAGTCATTTTGTTTAGCGTAGTTAATTTCCAGATAGAAAATATGTTTTTGAGGTGGACACTCCCCCCACAACCCTCAGGGCAAGGGTTTTAAGTTATGCCCTGGGGGGCATATAAGGTTTTTATAGAAAGCGTTCTTGTAGAAAATTCAAAACAGGCTCATTCGATTGGAAATTCAAAGGGCTAGTGCCCTTTTCAATAGTTGAAAGTGATTGGAGGGCAACTAACCCCCTTCTCACGCCCACCTTTTCCCCAAACACATCCAATCAAAATTTTGAGATATCTATTTTACTAAAAGTAGTTTTAAGTTCTGGAACGTTAGGTCTTTGAGAATGACGACTCCCCCACAGCCCTCACGGCAAAGGTTGTAAGTTATGCCCTGGGGGCATATAAGGTTTACATAGAAAGTGTTGTCGTAGAAACTTCAGAAAGGGCTCATTCGATTGGAAATTTAAATGGCTAGTTCCCTTTTAATAGTCCAAAGTGATTCTAAGGCAACTGACACCCCTTCCACGCCCACCATTTCCCCAAACACATCCAATCAAAATTTTGATATAGCCATTTTGTTCAACGTAGTTGAAAGTTCTGGAAAGTATATGTTTGAGCAGGACACTCCCCCCACAGTCTTCAGGGGCAAGGGTTATAAGTTATGCCCTGGGCCATATATGGCTCTTATGAATGGAATGCTCGTATAAACTTCAAAGAGGGCTCATTTGATTGGAAATTGAAAGTTCTAGTTCAATTTTTAAGCGTCAAAGATATTTGTGGATAGCCAGTCCCCCCCCCTCCCCCTAACCCTTTTTTCTCTAATACATCCAATAAAAATCTTAAGATAGCTATTTTGTTAAAAATAGTTCAAAGATCATATAACAAAAATTCCAGTGTCGATATTACCCCCCAGGGCCAGGAGGCAGGCGTTGTAAGTTATGCCCTGGGGGCATATATGGGTCTTATGGAAGGAATGCTCGTATTAACTTCAAAGAGGGTTCATTTGATTGGAAATTAAAAGTTTTAGTTCATTTTTTAAGAGTCTAAAGAGATTGGAGGGCAACTAGCCCCCCCCCCCCCGTCCATGCCCTTTTTTCCTCAAGCCCATCCGATAAGAACTTTGAGATAGCTTTTTTTTAAATAGTTCAATGACCATATGACGAAAACTGAGGGGTCAACAAAGCCTCCTAGGGCCTGGGAGCAGGCGTTGTAAGATGTGTCCTGGGGAAATATATGGTTCTTATTGAAGGGATGCTCATAAAAAATTCAGAGATGGCTCAATTGATTGGAAATTGAAAGTTCTAGTTCAGTTTTTTAGAGTCAAAAGAGAGAGGAGGGCAACTAGCCCCGCCTCCTCGCCCTAAATGCATGAGATAAAAATTTTGAGATACACATTTTGTTAAAAATAGTTCAAAGTTCTGATAACAAAAAACTTCGGTGTCGACACAGCCCCCCAGGGCCCGGGGGTAGGCGTTGTAAGTTATGCCCTGGGGGCATATATGGTTGTTATGGAAGGGATGCTTGTATAAACTTCCTAAGAGTCAAAAGTGATTGGAGGGCAGCTAGCCTCCCACCACACTCGATTAATTTTTTCCCAGAGGCACTTTATATAGAAGGGGTCGTCGTATAAACTTCGAAGGGGGCTCGTTTGATTCAAAATCAAGAATTCTAGTGCCCTTTTTACGAGTCAAAATTTATCAGAAGGCAATTGCCCCCCCCCCCCCCAAGCCCTTTTTCCCACAATACATCTGATAAAAAATTTGAGGTA
The DNA here is from genome assembly GCF_049724085.1 of Artemia sp. Qi Xiang Cuo. Taxonomy (NCBI): domain Eukaryota; kingdom Metazoa; phylum Arthropoda; class Branchiopoda; order Anostraca; family Artemiidae; genus Artemia; species Artemia sp. Qi Xiang Cuo. The sequence goes on along the minus strand of NC_142802.1, from coordinate 15,103,980 downwards.
GCCATTTTGTTTGGAATAGTTCAAAGATCATATAACAAGAACTCCTTTACGTATGGTCATTTCGTTAAAAATAGTTCAAAGGTCAGATAAGAAAAAATCCTATTTCAGCACACACACACCCCCCAGGACTGGGGCAGGCGTTGTAAGTATTCCTCTGGGGGCATATATAGTTCTTATGGAAGGTATGCTCGTATAAGCTTCAGAGAGGGTTCATTTGAATGGAAATTAAAAGTTGTAGTTCATTTTCTCAGAATGAAAAAAGATCGACGGGCAACTAGCCCCTCCCGCCCTCCACGCCTTTGGGTGTAGCGTTGTTTATATCTTCCGTTTAGACTTGTTTAGACTTCCGTCTAGACGTTGTTTAGACTTTAACAGTGAGAGAAGGAGGTCATACGGTACCCAAACTCTTGTTTGTGTTGATTTTTGTTCGTTTCAAGCTTGATTTGCATATTCAATTTAAGTTTCACTCGTTTTAAGATTTATTTATTAATTTACATTAATATCTATTGTATATTTGTTTGCATTGAATGTTTTTTTAATTTATGTTTGTTTTAAGTTTCATTTATACTTCAATAGCAAAAGCTTGATTTTCATATTCAATTGAAGCATTACTCGCTTTAAGATCTATTTATTCATTTATATTATTACTTGTTGTATGTTTTTTGCTATGATTCTTTATTTAATTTTTGTTCGTCTTGGGTTTCATTTATTCTTTAATAGTAATTTCTGGTCGTTTTGAGTTTGAATTTTAAAAGCTATTTTTATCTGCTGAGCTTAAGTTTAAAATGGCCTTTACTTTTCTTTGAAAAACTTATTTTTCGGAAATTTGTTTTTTAATTATTTATAGAAAATCCTGGGACAGATCTCAAAATGAAACAAATTACCATATGCAAAAAAAAACAAGTTATTCTGCAAAAGCCTGAGAACAAGGTGGACAAATTTTGTAAGTACTGCCCCCCAACCAACCCCAAATTTGGTTTCTATATGTTTACATGAAAATGTCGTTGTGTATCCTGAGCCAAATATATTGATTAGGAAAAAATACACAATGCCTTTAACTTACATGGTCATTGTTAAGAATCATCCCTCTCCTTACTTTCAAACCAAATCAGGGTTGTAAACAGGGGGCTTAAATCTATGGGACCTAACCCGGAAATGAGCATATCAAGATTTTTCAAAATTTTTTGGCAATTTAGTTGAAAAAATAAAAACAAAATTGGTTTCCCCTGTTGATGTAGAAAAATATTTTTTTATCTTCATTTTAAAAACAAATTAGAAATTGTTTTTCCTCCTCCCTACATTTTGTGAATTGGTGCCCTTGGTATTACTGTAAGGCTTTTTTGGATTAATGTACTAGGCTAATTCAAATGTCAAGCTTGTATTTTGAGTCAACAACATAAACAAGGTAATGGGAAGTAGGAGTGGATCTTCTAAGTTATATCAGGTCAATAAGGGGTATGATTTCTTCCTTATGTTACTCTGTAAAGGAAGTTTCATGTAGCTCTGACAATATTTGAGTGAGAAAGATGGGAAAAACACTTGTAAAAACAAGCTTTCTGTTTTTTTTTTTTTTTTTTTTTTTTTTTTTTTTTTTTTTTTTTTTTTTGTAGAAGTTATAAAACCTGGTTTCCATATTTAGACCAATCTAGCCAGATATTTGTTTCTACAATGTTTAAATTTATTTTGGGTATGTGTGAGAGAGGGGGTCAAACTGGAAGTAGTTCTGTTTTGTCCTTTTACAGTATGGAAGCATAATTTGGATATATTTTTTTTTTAATTTGAGTGTTGTCTGGGCTCAATAAATATTAGAATCTCACAGCCAAATTTTTCGGAGAACTGTAGAACAAAGGCTTTTTGTCCTTAAGTAATAAAAATATACATGTTTGAATAATCTTTTACATTTCGGGTTGTTTGCGTTCGCTTTTTCAGCTTAGTCCTTTTGTTCAATTTTAGGGAAATGGTTTGTACTATCTCTGTATTCAAATATGTGTGAGGAATAAAATCAATGCATATTAAGGCCATCTATTATCCTCCCACAGCTGGTCTCATCTCAATCAAACAACCTCATTTTCCATCCTTTCCAAAAAAATCCTATTCTGAGTTATGTAGAGATATCAAATTCTCCTCCCCCCTTGATGTTTAATTTATATTCTCTCTTTGTTCATTCCTCTTTCTCTCTCTTATTCCTGCCTTTCCCTCTATCTCTCTCTTTATTCTATCACTTCCATGTAAATATTTTCAAATTTCATTTTACTTTCAGGATTAACATAATCTTCAAAATCTGGTGCATCAGATCCACATTAACCACAGGTTGTACCTCTGTGTACATCATCTGGAAATATGGTTGTTAAAGTAATGAATCTTGAATGTCAAGCAGAAGAGCTATCTGATGCCCAGTTAGAATGCTACAGAAAAGAGCTTCAACTTTATGAAGCTTCTCAGAAGGAGATAGAAGATCTTCTGCATAGTGCTGGTTTGTTATTTTTTTTTTTTTTTTTTTTTTATGTACTTGCTTTATTTGCTACTAAGTTTATCATAAAGCGAGAAGAAATGAGACTATGACAAGCACAGATAATTACAGATTTCTTGTTTTCATGTCTAAAATAAAAGAGCCAGAGGCTAGTATTTGGAAACACTTATGCCTATAGTAAAAGAAAATAGACACAGATATGTGAATGTTAGAACTTAAAGAGGGGTCAATTAAAGAAAAAAAATATAAATGTTTTTACTTTTATAACTTCAATAAATCAAATAATATTAATATTTTGATTACTAAAAGTGCAAATTATGTTCTGGCCTAGGGAAGGCATAGGGGTTTTGAGCCCAACTCATGTTAATTTCTGCTCGTTTTGAGTTTGACTCGGTTATTTTCTGTAATTTCTGTTCGTTTTGGGTTTAATTTATTTATCGATGCTGAATTGTGGAAGTTTCACGCTTGGTAGATTATTTTTATTTAAATTATGTTAATTTTTTGTTTAATGGAGTTCTTTAATGTTCTTTGAAAAACTTATTTTGTAGAAAAAGTTTTTTTTTTAATTAATTTCTGTTCGTTTTATATCGACATAGTCTTTTCAGAGAAAAAGAAAATAATTATTTAAATCTTTTCGTTTTTTTTTCAGAGCTTATAGTTTGGCCTGTAATTTGTATGCTGGAGAAAAATTTTCAGCAATTTTTAACAACATACACCCTTTTAAAAATCTGGACACAAATAATAGTGTTTAATTTAGTTTCATACCTCCTCTAGTTGACCTGAAATGGAAAACTTGATACCATTCGCAATAAAATCTGTTTACTTTCTTTGATAGCTTGAATACACTTACGCTATTTTGATTTGGTTAAATTTTAAGAGAAAAAGTAGCCCCGAAAGTTTGAACATAATACCCTCAGTCGTTCTTGGAATAATGCTGAGATGCCTTATTGGGAACTAGCATTAACACGGTGCATTTTGATTTAATCTCATGGCAACATTTAGTTTTAAGCATAAAGGCAAATGGGAGGTTGGGCGTGGGAGGGGGATTAGTTTCCCTCTAAGGACTCGACAATTAAGCCCTTTCTATTTTCAATCGAATGAGCGCTTTTCGAAGTTCCTACGACAACTCCTTCGATACAAAGTGCCCTGGTCTAAACAACAACAACAACAAAAAAATAATACATTATACCCACATCGATCTTTACTATAAAAATGTCAAGCCTTCCAATAACTTTCGACTATTAAAAGGGGCACTAGGCCTTTCCATTTCCAATCGAATGAGGCCTTTTTGAGTTTCTACGACAACGCTTTCTATAAACACCTTATTTGCCCACAGGGCATAAATTACAACCCTTACCCTAAGGGCTGTGAGGGTGTTTATCATCCTCTACGACCTAATTGACAGAACTGTTAACTACGTTAAACAAGATGGCTATCTTAAAATTTTGATTGGATGTGTCTGGGCATTATGGTGGGCGTGAGAGGGGCGTTAGTCGCTCTACAATCACTTTCAACTAATAGAAAAGGCACTAGCCCTTTCAATTTCCAATCAAATGAGCCCTTTTGAAGTTTCTACGACAACGCTTTCAATAAAAAACCTTATATGCCCCGAGGGCATAACTTACAACCCTTGCCCTGAGGGCTGGGGGGGGTTGTTGTAATCCTCAAAGACCTAATTTCCAGAACTTTCTGCAACGTTGAACAAAATGGCTATCTGAAAATTTTAATTGGATGCGCTTGGGGGAATAGTGGGCGTGAGACAGGGGTTAGTTGCCCTTCAATCACTTTCGAATATTAAAAGCGCACTAGTCCTTTCAATTTCCAATTGAATGAGTCTTTTTTAAAGTTTCTACAACATCGTTTTCTATAAACACCTTATATGCCCCCAAGGCATAAATTACGATCCTTGCCATGAGGGCTGTGGGTGGGGAGGGGTTGTCATCTTTAAAGACCTAATTTCCAAAACTTTCAACTACATTGAATAAAATGGCTATCTAAAAATTTTGATTGGATGTGTTTGGGGAAAAAGTGGGCATGAGAGGGGGGTAAGTTGCTCTAAAATCACTTTCGAGACTATTAAAAAGGGCACTAGCCCTTTGAATTTCCAATCGAATGAGCCCTTTTTCAAGTTTCTATGACAAAGATTTCAATAAAAACTTATATGCCCCCAGGGCATAACGTATAACCCTTGCCCTGAAGACTGTGTGGGGAGGGTTCTAATCAAAGGTATAATTTCCTGAACTTTAAACTGCGTCGAAAACTTTAAACTGCGTGGAATAAAATGGCTATCTCAAAATTTTATTGGATATTTTTGGGGAAATGATGGGCGTGGAAGGGGTGTTAGTTGCCTTCCAATCACTTTCGACTATAAAAAAGGGCACAAGCCACTCCAATTTCCAATTGAATGAGCCCTTTTCGAAGTTTCTACGACAATATGTTCCCAAGAAATCCCAAAGTGTTCACAACTCTAATGCGTCTTATATATTTATATTGTTTTGTACTTTCTAAATCCCTCATCCCTTTCCCATAAAAAAAAGTCTTGCACACATGTTTTTCTTTAGTCAAAGCCTTCCAAAGTTGAAGGGCCTATTCATTTATTTTTTAATGAAAAGAATAATAGGTTCTCGCATAATACTGATCTACTGAGTAAATCGTTGAAATTGAATACATTAGGCTTTTTCAAAAGAAAGCCTGGTAAAATGAAAAATAATCGAAGCAAGATGTCCTTCTTTGTAGCCCCATGCTTGTAATAGCAAGTCTTATTCTTATAGTCTTGAACAGTCCTTATTGGATAAACATTTTTTAATTCTTTGTCTTGAGTGAATTAGATGATGGGTCTCTTTCAGAAGATCATATAGCTTTATGAAGCAAAAAAGGGCAAAATCGCCATAGGCAAAAGCGTTAATGCAGAGGGGGAGGGATTGTGGGACTGGCCTTCATGAACTCATAGAATATGTACAACCATTGCAAATGTATTAAAGATGTCATCTCCAGGGTCATATCTACCCAATTGGAAGAACCTGGGGATGGGCCATGACTGATATGGAAAACGGTTCCGAATCCCTAGCTTCAAGAATAGAACGCATAATTTTATGAACTAGTCTATAAATTGTTCATCTTTGAGGGGGATTGGGGAGGGGGTGTTGTCCATTCCCCTCTGGTAATTTGACTTATACTTCGAGTACAGTTTGTTTATATTTAAAATTAGTCATAGCCGCTGAATAAATAATATATGCCATTGGCACCAGGGCCGTTCCTAGTATTGGTTGCACCCGGGGTAAAATTAATTACGGTGCCCCTCCTCCCGAATCAAAACAAATAAAAAGGCCCCAGTCGCGGCGTCCCTCCAGTCATAGTGGCCGGTGCAACTAGCCCCGGCCCCTCCCCCCTCCCACTTTTGAAGGGCCCTGATTAGCGCAACCAGGAGACAAAGCCCATTTCAGCTGAAGGAGCAAATCAATTTACTAGAAAGAAAAAAATTTCTCTGGAAAATAGGAAACTAATAGTTATTAGTTTTTAAACTAGGAAATCGGAAAGAGCCAATTATTGATCGTCAGTTGATGCATCATAAACATTTGTAACTTAATTATTTGATGTGGCTGACCATAAAAATAGATAAGTATTCCTGGAATCGGAACCGAGACGTCGAGGTGAAATCAGGATTAGAATCGGAATTGGGGAAAATCCTGGTGTGATCCAATCATTAGGTCACTGCATCTTTTGGTTCCTCAGTAATTTCGCCCATAACCTCTATTTCACATCTCCTTAATTTATGCTTTAATGCCTTCTCTCTTTCTCTTACTTTCTTCGTATTCTTGCGAAATTTATCACTCAGGAACTTCCTCTATAGAAGCCCTCTATCTAAAAGTTTTTTGCCAATATTCTTTGCTGCTTCAACGACTCTTATCATTGCCAGATACGTGAGAAGGGTTTGGGGATTCCTCCAAAACATAACCCCCTCCCCTCTTGAAATCACGAGATTTATTCAATTTTGCTATTATTTGTCATTTTTTTTTTATGTAACCTGTCTATCTTTAAATTTTTTAAGGCCCCTGCTCCTCAAAAAGAAGCAATGTGTACATGCCGAACCTGATAACCTATAATAATAATTGCAAATAATAGAAAATAATAATGAAACATAGGATAATTTGTTATAGGGTGAAAAAAAAAACATAAATAATGTATAAACTGGCTACCAGAGCTGTACATCTGGTAAGTAAAACTGAGCCCAGAGCATATGTAAAACTAAAATCAACGTGAGCACGTGACTTTAAACTTTTGATTAGTAAAGAAAAGTTTTGCTGGCCAGTTTTTATATTATTTATATGTATTTCTTTACTGTATGAAAAGAATCCTGTCTTTACTTATTATTCTATGTTAAAAATTATTTTTGTCGACTATGAAAGGTTTTTAAATACATCAATTTCCTTTAAAATGAGCTATTAAACAGCTCTCTGGTGTTTTAGCGCCCCTCTATCTGCGGAGGAAAAAAGAAGGGGGGGGGGACGATGCCGTTGATGCAATATTTTTCAAGCCAATAGATTTTCTTAGTTATTTAAGCCAAGGAGCTGTAAGTTTCCTACATAGGGGTTTTGGACAAGGTAATTCTAATAGTATACTTTGTGTCTCGATCTAACTCTATTTTTAGGAACTGTGGGCTATTGTATTTCTTAGTATGGGACGTGATCGTCTCTTACTAGGTTGCAAGCAACCACTGCAACCTGGATCCCAAGTTATTTGATTAGTAAGGAGCGGTAAAGTCTACATAAGAAGCTATAAACGGGTCGCTTGGTTTGTCTATTGATCTAAGGGTGAAAGTTCCGGCTATTCACTAGAGAATCTTGAGTTCAACTCTTATACAGGCAACGATTTTTTCAAGCAATTTTCTTTGTTTGATAAAATTGAAGGTCATGGGGCTTGTTTGTAGTTTTTGTGTATACTCCGGACTTTTTTATGTTTTCCGTATGTGCAGTGATATATATATATATATATATATATATATATATATATATATATATATATATATATATATATATATATATATATATATATATTGGTCTAGGGGTGGAAGCTATGGCTAGTCAATAGAAAATCATGGACTTACCTCCCGTACAAGCAGTGAACAGAAGCAGCAGCAAATCAAACTGAAGGTTTCATTGTTGACAAAATGATAAAAATAAAAGCAAAGAAAAATGAAGTTTTCATGTTCTATAATGGCATAGTTTGTTCTTTTTTTGTACACAAAAATAGATTTCCTTAAAAGTATCCAGGACATCAAAATGCCATACCAATGTGCCATGCCAGCAGTATATTTGACATACATACTGAGTGCTTAACCTTATATTTAAGTGACTTGATTCAAAAATAAAATGTTCAAAAGTGGTGCAGTCGAATTTTGTAGTGTATGCTTTATCTAATGGCACCCCACAATCAGAGGGGTCAATTAGGGTATTTTCAACCCTAGATTTTGAAAAATATCCTTTGGGGGGTATTTTTTTTGTGTATTCCATTGAAAAAATTGAAAGGACCATAAATTTGCCCCCCCCCCCCCAATTTTTTTTTGAAAAATACGCTCTACCTTCTCCTTCTACATTTTGATGATTGTGTACCACTACCCGCAATTCTATAAGCCCAGGGTTATAACGAGGTGTCCTTCCGACTCCGGTTATATCTTATATATGTCATTTTCCAGCTAATGGTTATTCAGCCGCCCAACTTCAGCATGATTTGGATATACACGGATCACTTCAATACAAGTCGATTATCACTGTAGCTACAGATGGAATGCTGAGCGGAGAAACTCTTAAGCAAATATCAAATGCTAGTATCCATACTCTGGATTTCACGCCACCAGTCCAAATGCCTACTCTAAGATCAGTACAGGAAGTTCAAATGCCTACTCTAAGATCAGCACAAGAAGGAAGTGTAAGCATTGAATTTATTTGAAATTGCTATGTTGAAATATTTGGAATTCCGCATTGGCAGCCAGATCCAACGTTGACAAATCAAAAGAAAGGTTTAACATCTCTATTTGGGCCTGTACCAGCCTTAAAATATGTATTTAAGCATAGCATACTGCTGTATACATTTGGAATTGCTTAGCTATTGTATTACTTGCTACACTTTCAATAACTGCTGATCTATCAATCAATCTATTTCATTGTCAAAATATACAAAAATTTATCAATTTATCGTAAACTATATGGATTAGCTTAGAACTATCTAAAAGCATGGCACAAAATTTTAAACAAAATCACATGTTAGGAGTAATTCCAACCGTCTAAAATCAATGAACGTAATGCAAAACCAAATCATATGTTAAGGGTAACCGTGCTATCATAACAATAAGGGTGTCGGTGCACGTTTGATTAGGTTTACAAATTGATACAACATGGTCGATAACAAATTATAGTAATAGTACTAATAGTCTTACAGATAGGTAATATATACATGGTAACGGTAAAGGGTGTGGTCTTACTAAGCTACTTCCAGTTCTATTAATAAGGGATTTTGCTAAGAGGTTAGAACGAACTGAAATAGCGGGAGAGCAGGTTGAAAAATTGGAATTTCTGTGGATTTTAACGCTTAGCTTGTAAACCAAAACTCTAACAGCTAGGAAAGCTAAAAGTAAGTTTATTCCAAAATATATTAAACGCACGATGTAGTTTAGTCTATAACTGCGCAACTTGTGATGTGTAAAAATACAATGTGAGCTCTTCAACTGAGGCGTTGCAATTTATTGTGTATTTTAATGTTTTTTTATTCTTATTATACTGTCTGTAGCTTCAACTTACGGAAATTTGGGTGCGGGGAGGGGGGGGGGGGGTAGGGACTACTTATCAAAATCTAGGGAGGGGTCTTGGGTGGAATGCCCATGGAAAGAAGCATTGTGTACATTAGTTCTTTCTTGTTTATGTTATGAACAACTTGTTGTTTTTTTGTCTCATGCAATGGTCTAGAGTCCTATTTTTTAGCTTCATTTTTCCTGATTTCGAAAACTATATTTATAATAAGATGAAAAGAAGAAAGATGAAAAAAACAAGTCTGGCTTAGACTCTGCATCACCTGCATTGTAGGTCTGTGTCAGATAATTCCCGGTGCTTAAGCCGGGCTTTCTCCAAACTATCTTTTTCTATTGAGGCAGTTCTTGTTCTTTTTCAAGCCTTATAAGTAAAGCAAGCATACAAGAGGAACCTAGAAATGCCTTACCTGGCCATAACTTTGACTTCTCGAAAATATTTTGCCGTGGTCTCATTTCAGGCGTTGGATATGTTCCTGAAAGTTTGATTAAACCAAGGCAACTGAAAAGAGACTTCTTGTCAAACCTCACCAGCCCACTTTTCGCAACTAACCAATTTGTGTGACTCGTGTGATCCTTGGTTAGTGTTATTAGTAAAGAAGGTGGATGCAATGAAGACGTAAAAAGTAGAACAGCCACGCCCCCTGGTTTCTTTCACAGATGAAAAAAGTTTTGAAGAATACGAAGATAAGTTTTCGAACCAAGTTTAAAGTATTGGAAAGTACAGTGATGACAGTATGGTTGTGACGTTTGGGTGCTTTGGACGACGAAGAAGGATTTTTTAGATGTTTTCCAGAGGAATTGTCTGCGGATAGTTTTGGGTACCCATTTGACTGACCGTATTTCAAATAAGCTGTATGAAAAATGTGGTTCTTTCCCACTTTCTAGGGCTGTAATGAGAGAAAGATTGAGATGGCTCTGACATGTCATGTGGATGAACGATAACAGATTGTCAAAGGTCTTACTTTTCAGCCATTCATCATTGGCCAAACGAACAGCCGGTCGTTCCTGAATGAGGTGGGAAGAGGTCGTAAGGAAGGATTTAAAAAAATAGAATTTCTTTGGAGGAAGTAAAGAGGGAAGCTTCGAATACACTAGGATGGAGGAGGAGCTTCCGAAGCTGTGTTGGCCAAGTTCATTGTCGTCGCTATGATGTAGAAACTTGTTTACTTTTCTATTAAGTCAATTATTGTTACTAGATTAATTGTATTTTAAGTTCTCCACCCAACCAAAATATTGCAAGGCTCATAATGAGATTGTTACTAAGGAGTGTATGAGAAGAAATCTGCTCCATTTCTGATACTGTATGCATAATATCTTCGTTTATTTGTGTAGTTCCTATAGAATATTTTGATGCTGCTTCGTGTAAATCCTCTATGATGGAACTTAGTATAAAAATTGAATTATGTTTGGGCGTTTTAGTACTGAAAAAGTTGTTTTTTTTTTTCGTATTTTTTTGGCAACCTAATTATAAACCAACCACTTTGAAGCCACCTCTTAAGTTCTATGGGGCTGGGGCTTTAGCCTACTAGGGTTGGAGCTAAATTACAAATTATTTTCGCGCTGCAAAATTAACCTGTAATTTAAAATGACTTGAGATTTCTCTAAATTCGATTTACAAGACAAGAATTAAATATCAATTTATGCACTACTTATAGAAAAATGGCATGATCAAAAGGTGTTAAATCTAAAAACATGAATGGATCCTTATAGTTTGTAATTAGGCTCACTGAAATCTCTTGCCAACCCTGCATTGGCACAGAGACGCGCTAAATTTCCCCGTGATACGTCAACTCGCAACTTCATTATGTTTAGAAAGGTAATCCAATCAAGTTTTGAAAAAGCAGAAAAATAAGGAACAACTCTATTCAGAATTTATAAAGTTAAAAAGCTCTTATGTATGTCACGTTTTCCGCATTTTGTTCTGGATAGGGACTTCCAGATACATGTACAAACTCTAGGTATGCTACTGTTTACCATCCAGCCCTTCTTTTTTCTAGATAAAACCAACTCGCACCCCACGCCAGGCTGCCAGACGAAAGACTTCAACGCCGCCAGTGGCAACTTCACCTGTTATTAATATTGCATCAAGGGCAATTTCACCGATTATTAAATCGCCACAGGGAAATGTTGTGTCCCAGCAGACAGTTGTAAGTGATTATTTCTTCTTATATTTTTAAAGCGAAAAGAACTGACGATCTACATGGTAAATATAGGGAACGATTGGGAGAAATTTCTTTAAAATCCTTGCCATGGAATATCCCACGGTTAACGAATTTTGCTTTGATAGCACTGTGAGATTATATAAAACAAAACTGGGGAAACGTAGGCTGTTTCTTTATTTTTAAGTTTTTGTTTTATTTGGAAGGCTGATACACATCATTTGTTTCAAATTCAGGATTAAAATTATATATATTGTTTTGAGCCTTCGGTATTTCCAGTAAGGGTTTAACATATTTTGATTTGGATAGTGTTTTTATAATCACTCAATCAATTAATATCTTTATTGCGAGAAAAAACACAAGGGTTCAGTATGGAGTAGATGAGAAGACAAAAGAAACAAAAGAAAGAAGAACACACTCACAAAGAAAAACGATATTACCAAGAATAGATTCAAATGTTTCTACTAACACATAGCAGGATGGAGGCTATTTGTCCTATCAAGCCTAAAAAAAATTGCGACCGCTACGCTGCTCAGCCACTTTTAGTGGCTCAGCTAACCCGTAGGCTGACACTAGTCTTTTGTTTCTAGCCCATAGGGGTATACACAAGAGAAATTTTGCGAAACATATACGATATACGGAAAAATATACGGATCTGACAGTCTTCTTATCAGTAGCCGCAAACATAATCCAAAATCTAGTCAATGTGAGGACATGAGGCAAAAGCGTTGTAGACATGGGCAAGAATACACCTGCTGTAGCAAACTTTACAGCGAACTAGTATACCAAACGCTTTTCTAAGTTTTTCACTTATATGAGAGATAAGAAGAGTCCTTGTCGTTTTTAAACTATTTTCTATCGACTATTTTTAATCTCTGATTTTCTAACTGTACGCATCCAACGTCACCAACAGATTTGCCGACAGTAAGGATCTCGCTCTTCGAAGCATTAAAATTGAGACCAATTTCGCCATATTCCCTACTAAGCACAGAAAAATTCTCCTCAACAGACGATACAGTTCTACTTAAATTAAGGAGGTCGTCAGCGTAATTGAGTATGGAAAGGTCCAAACCTTTAAAACAAAACTAATTCTAGCCTTTTTCTGGCGTGCAACCACACTATTATCATACAATGGTGGCGAAGTTACCCACCCTGACAGATTCCTTTCCAAACTCGAATTACGGCTTTACACATTACGCAACCATGAAGAGTAGGTACTTTAACGACAACACATAATCTCGCACACAGATTTTTAAATACCCGCATAACTGAACGATTGCGACTTTGCTGCTGCGCGCTATACAGCAAATGGGAGTGCACACCAGAATCGAAAGCACGAGAGACATCATGAGCCGTTAAGATTTAATTTGGTCTGTTCTCACTAATCAGGAGCTAATAAAAAAAAAAAATTAAGGTTTGAAGCAAATTTTGTTTTTTTCGTACTTATAAATTCTGAAATCTAAAATAGGAGCGTAAAAGGAACTTACGCTCCTATTTAATTCTCTACAAAAGGTGTTGGGGTAGTTTTTGCTTGCCTGAAGTTAATATATCTATGTACTACCATATAAAACTACTTTTTTACTACTTAATTTTTAATGTATCAATACCTGTACACAGAAAATATTCGGGGAGGTGGTAAATCTCCCGGGTACCATCAAACCTCCTTGCCTCCGTCAGGCTTAGAAGAAGCTCCAAATGGAATCGAAACCAGTATGTCTGCACCTGTGGATTTTGCAGTGAAGGGGGCCGTCGCGGGATGGCAAGTGACAGGAGTCTTGAATATTATGTGTACTACCATATAAATTCCTATTTCATCTGAAACCTAGGCTAAAGCAGGTCATTTACTATTTATTAAACAAAAATAGGGTAAAAACTTGAACATAAGAAAGTAGAACAAGCCGAGTAAAATAGACACAAAAAGACCATCCTAAGTCGTAATGTAAATTACATCTATATTAGTTATAATTCCAATAAAAAAAAAAGAAACTGAAAATGTATGGGTGGAATGGACGCTGGCAGAAGGTAGGCGGGAGGGGTAATTAAAACTGGGAATTTGGAATTCTTCTGTTTAGATCTTGCTAGAAACAGCTTTTGGTAGCACTTTTGTCCCCCTCCCTCCTCCTCTGGAAGATTCCCGGCCGCGCACATTGCTGTTGAAGTCTGAGTCTGCTATTGAATCGTTAAATAACGATTGGGGATCAGGCCAGATTGGCTTTTCATTTTTGAAAAACAAATAAAATCCATTTTAGAGATGAAGACGTACTTTTCATTTCTATACCGTAATTTACCCCTTTACTAAGTTTGCGTGGTTTCTAGGTGTGTGGTCGCGCAAGTTACACCCCCCCCCTTTTTTTGCCATTGTGTTATATAGGAATTTACGATGACTACACTTGGTATCACGGCCCGGATACGTGGCAATTTTCCCGAAAAAAAACTTTAAATATTTGTTTAATCAGTGATACGACATTCATTGTAAGAAGTGTGTCACTAAAAAAAATGGTTAATGACTTTTATTTATAATCTTGTTGTATTATAAAAATATAATATGTCTCGTTTTCAAATGAACTAAAAGTCGCGTCAAAATCCGAAGGATTGATTCAGTTTGTATTTATCAACTGAATTCTTTCTGAAGGAAGTTCCCAGATGTGAGCGGTTGAGTAAATCGGAAAGGTAGTTATGGTAGAAAGGTAGTAAGGTAGCTATATCCTCGGAAAGACGTTTGAATTCAAATAAAAAATTGAATTGAAAAATAAAGAAAACTTGGCGTTGTCTCAACATCTACTTTTAATCACCATCTTTTTAGGATTGTACTTGGATGAATTAGTTTTTTTTTTTGTACCAATACTTCATTGGTTCTCAATAAAAATAAATCATTTAATTTTCTATATTGATTTGAATTTCCAAATAAACTCAAGTCTCCTACATTCTCAATCTACAGTTTTTTAATTCGAAAATTGTTAGCTTTTGTTTTGTTTACGCTGCGGAAAACAAGAGGCTTTTGAGTGACGGTGAAGTCAGGATTTCTCTTGGGCTCCGGCTGCAGACGGTTGTTTTCTGGAACAGTAACTATAACACCAGAACCAAAAGTTGATGTGGTTTTAGTGTTTCCTCCAAGATCAGTTGCTTCAACAGTCCCTGAAAAAAAAACCAGATGTTTAATTTCCAGTTCTAGCTTACATCCTGTGAATTAGGTCTTCATAATCGGAAAAACCTCTAGAATTTTCTGTAGAAATGAGTTTGTCTTTTCCAAGGCAGTGAACTGAGTTATTGAGTCATAAACATGAAAACCACACAAATCAGGGGAACTGATAACCTTAAAGGGTAAAATAAGATGGGAACTTTCTTTAAAAAAAACGTAAAAAGAGTTTTTAGTGAAAAAAAAAAAGAAATTGACTACCAGGCCTTAGTTCAATCCCTATTTAAGAAGAGGATAAGATTAGATTTAGCTGCTATAGGCATATTAAGCCGATTTCGGTAGGAAGCACATTATTTAGAATATCTTTTAAAAATTGAAGTTAGCTCTACTTGATCAGTATAGTACAACTATTGTGGTTGCCAACCCAATGGATGTTAAATGATCGACACTCGCTTTCCTTACTCAAAAGCTACTAGCCAATTGAAAAACTTTTCTGTCCACATGATAATCAAGCACGTGGACTATGGTGCATAATATGAATAATTTTAGGCCCAAATTTGTCTAAATACTGTACTAATTTGGGGCGGGGGTATTCTTCTACTGTTTGCTGGCATACTCGTTTTTAAGAATTAAAAACCAGCTTGTTTTTTTATATAGCCCAGTAAATACTTAGTATAATTTTTATCCCTCTGAAAGGTTTTTCAAATGAATCTATAACTTTTGTTGGTGTATTATGTTAGAAGTAAAAGGAAATATTAAAAATAGATTAAACTCTAATATAGATCATGGAGTATTTCAAATTTAAATAATATCCTTAACTCCATCAGATGAAGCAAACTTACTGCTGAGCTATACTACAAAATGTTTTTGAGCAACACCTGCCTAATCTTCATCGTTTTCTCTATTTTCTTTCCCTCTTGTAGACTATGTAGTTGTAAAGACACTATGGACAACCAATTTTGATATATTTGAGTGCTTGTTCAAATGGTTTCGAGCCAGGCATGTACACAGGATTTTTTTAGGGAGGGGGGAGGGGACTGTGCATTGAAGTTTTTGGGATTATAAAAAGCCAGAATTGTATGGCAATATAGACGAAATTGTACGAAAAAATGTACAATTTAAGCTGGACAATTAAGCTGGTAAGAATTAAGCCAGAAAATTAAGCTTGAAACGTTCAAAATATTCAGTCATGTTTTTCTCAGAAAGAGTTTTCGGAAAGAGGGGCGGATCACCAGCATTTTATTTATATATATTTTTTTTTGGGGGGGGGGCAAGAGGGGTTCATATCCGGATAACCAAGGGGCATTGGATATATAATAATTTGTTTCTACGCATTATTGATGGGACTGTCCCCCCTGTCATCAAATACATCAGCCTAATCTTCATCGTTTTCTCTATTTTCTTTCCCTCTTGTAGACTATGTAGTTGTAAAGACACTCTGGACAACCAGTCTTGATATATTTGAGTTCTTGCCCAAGTGGTTTCGAGCCAGTCATGTACATCCCTGGCTCAATTTTTTTTTGGGGGGGGGAGGGGAAGGTGCATTGATGTTTTTGGGATTATAAAAACCAGAATTGTATGGTAATATATACGAAATTGTACGAAAAAAAGTTCAAATCTAAGATGGAGTATGGACTCAAAGCTCCCCACCCTCTCCCTATTTAAGTGCCTAGCTTGAAATACTTCCTTCACAAGAAGTAGAGATTGTCCTCTCGTCTCAAAGGCTTAACTGTTGTTTTTCTCGAAAAGTTTTTCTCAGTAAGGCCTAGTGTATCTTTCTTTTTCTTTCTTTAATGTCGAGGCAATCTCAAATGTCTTAAGTTTTTACTTTATTCCATTTTTTTTTCGGGATTCAATAATAATATACAAAGAATAAAAAAAAAGTATTTTTTATTCAGTAGTATGGGGTGTCTAACCCCTTTTTGTGTGTGTCTACGGTAGCGGCCGACAATTTTGCGGCTCGCAAGCTGCATGCAACTCTTTGGCCGTCATAGTATGGCTCTTGAAAAACGCTTCGTCGTTGTCATTAGGCATGTTCCACAATCAAAATGTGCCTCAAAAAAAGAACAAAACATTACAACTTCTCGTCTCGTGCCTGTCAACATCAATATTTAGAAATTGGACGTATTCCATACTGTTTATCTCCATATTTTCACCCTAACGCATTTTTAAGTTGTGCTATTAGCGTATTTCCAAGCAGATCTGGTATAATCCATGAGCGAAATCACTGTTTTAATCCTTTATGCGACACAACCCATTATGCTATCAAACTAATTATGAGAGAATATGTACTTGTAGTTCACAGGGCAAAAAATGAGAGATAATCGCTCGAGGACTAAGTTTGAGAAATTATCTGGACTGCCAGCTGCGAAAATACTACTTACTCATTTTATTTGCATTAGTCAAATGTTATTCAGTTCTAACTATTTGGTGAATTGAAAATGAGTACAATTGAGTTTAGCATGTGGAGGTTTGTTTCACAGAGGGCTGTGATCTGTTGAATGAAGATGTTAATTATCTCCATAAATTTTTGTTGCTAGGTCTCGATCCAATTTGGCTGAAAGAAAGAGTAACTATCGGTTTGTTTAGAAATTTGATAGTTTATTTTGATTAAACTTAAAGTTATGGTTACAAAGTTCAGTGTTTAGAGATTATTCGTTAATAAATTTACAACTAAAGCACTTCAATATAGTCTCCCCCGTACGACTCTATAGCCAGGAAGGAACAGGTTAGAAACAAAAAATAAAAGAATTATAGCAACAAAAAAAACGGAAACGGAAAACAAAATCCAATATCCCACTTCAAAAATCACCAGCTAGGCAAGGGAGTAGCGCATGATTTCATTTCAAACAATCTATAAAGCGGAAATAACTTTAAAAATAAATATAACTAAAATAATGCTCTTCAGGAGAGACCAAAAAGGAAAAAAAAAACTAAATTATTAACTAGAAATTCTTTTACATTCTTTTTGAAGATAACAAACGAGTGGAAACTCTGGGAGCGTGTTCCAGATCATATTACAAGCTATCAGGGGGTTGAAGTCAGACCGTAATGATGGAGTACAAGAAATAAAAAATGAACAATAATTACATTTTTACGGATTACAACTGTGGCTTTTCATTAGTTGTACAGTCGTGAAGAGGTTGCTTGGAGTTTCTAACTAAAAGAAGGTTTCCGATCACTGGTTTAATGTATCTTCTTAATTTTGTCAATTGTCGTACACGAAATCAATATGCTAGTTTTCTCTGGACCAAACTTCCTTTCGTCAAAAAGTTTTGTCTCACTAAGATGTTTTTAGCTGAGCTATTTACTTTGTTTTCAAAGTTAGATTTGGCTTTGCTAGATTACAGAAGTATTTGACCTATGAACTATTGAGATTGAAAATAAATTCCATGGTAGATTATATACACTTACCTATTCCTCGAACATAGTCCACTGTATCTGGTTTCCAAGTTGTGGCAATTCCATATTTAAAAGTAATTCCTTGGTCTTCAATTGTTTTGACATTTAAAGGATTGTCTATATTTGAGCTTCCGCGATTAGAAGTACTCTGCCGAAAGTGTTTCAGTGTATTTAATGACTGACCATTGACATTATGTACTTCAGTTCCAGGTATATCACGACACAAGGACTGTAGGTGTGAGCCTGATTCTAAATGGTCTTCCGGACCTTTCATAATATTCCATGGACTGTGTCCACATGGATCGAATGGAGCCTGGGAATAATATGTTGGAAAGTCCAAACTATAGACCGGCCTTATTGTGGTGGAAAGCCATTGGGGATAGAATGGACTTTGGGTTGTATAATAAGCTGGATTAGGTCTGGGAGCTTCATAATTGATATCTGGAAAAGGGTATGTTTCCTCTCTTTTCCCATTGTAGACTCCTCCACCGATGACGGAAGGATTAGGCTCTCTTGGAGGTTGATCAATTATAGGATAATACAACGGGTCATAACCTTTTGTTGTCGTATCATAATTCGGATTTGGAAAATAAACTGGAGGGTTAATGGTCGGTGGCTGATATGGCTTTGGTGTAGTAATGCGGCTATAATAAGGTGTTGTAGGCAAAGTGTAGTAAATTGGCTGTTTTGAAACTGGGGCCGGATTGATGAAAGTTTGTCCATAGTTTTGTTCATGATTTATTACAGGATGTGTCGGTCCAGAAAGCTGCTTATGTCCATGATGGACCACGGACGAAATAGGCCAAGCCTGGCAAGGAATCTGAGGCTTTGGGGGATAAATTATTGTAGAGTATATAAGTTCTGGCTTTTTAAATGGATATATGACAACCGGTTTACCTTTGGCACCATATACACTTGGTGGTTCCTGGGAATGATGATAGTGGTAGACAGTATTTGTGGTACCATAAACAGGCATTGGTTTCAATGGCTGATAAGGTTGTTTCACATGGTAAGGATACTGAATGGGTCGTGGCACTGGTTGTATCAAACTAGGGATGTTGTATGTACCTTGATAATTTCCACATACTTGACAAAGATTCTTTTGATTTTGATGTTTATTTATATTCCATGTTCTATCTTGTGCTACTTTTTCTTCACTTTTCTCCCCTTTTAAGATTCGAACCTCTCTTGTTCCACTAGATACTGCTTTCCACCCCTCAAAGTCCAGTTTAACGCAATCAGTTGCACCAAAAATAAGAAGAGTTAGTAGAAACATGGCAGAAACGCTACTGAAGAATTTGAGAGATTCATATATTTCTTTAGGGATTCAGATCAGTAGGCGGATGTAAAAAGTTTAAAAGCATAATAACAAAAATCTGCCAGAACTTTTCAAGGGAGTGTGACTAATATTCCAAGTAGTTAAATCTTGCTGTAAAACAGTAATTTACATCATTTGCAACCGGGAAACGGATGGAAGTTATAAGAAAAAGCGAAAGTGATTATTCAAGCATTAATTACTATTTTCCACTCATGAAGGTTTTGTCAACACCCATGAAATCAATGAAATGACAAGGTCAAAATTGCTCGTCAAAAGAATAGAATATTTATTGTTTATACCTAGAACATCAGCCGCTGGAGCACGATTAGTGGGGTGTCTACCCTTACGGCTTTCGAATCCTGAAAGTATGCGGCAAAATGGGGACATTTTTCGTGTGAATAGAGCAAAAGATGAAGTTTTCTCCAGGAGTAATATTCCAAAACAACATATACCCCTCTCCTCCTTAAATGAAAACAACAAAAAACTAGGAAGGTGTTTTTAATTCACAAAGGAAGCTTTTCTAAGTTTGAATCTTGATTTAAGATAGTTCCTGATAAAATTTGAATGCCGCAGCCAAATTTCATATCGCCCAATGAAGAAAAGAAAAATATTCTCATGCGGGCGAATATCCTAATCGGTATCGTTTCTATATATCCTATTCGGTTCGTTTCTGTTTTGAATGAAAATTGAAAATTTTGTCTCTCCAGACCTTAAAACTGTGTTTAAAATAAATAACCACTTCCTGATTGTTCAGTGGTAAAAATATACCATTGACATTCTTTTGTTGATAGGTATTCAGTTTTTTTTTTTTTTTTTTTTTTTTTTTTTTTTTTTTTTTTTTTTTTTTTTTTTTTAGATATCATAGTTGTAGCAACATTTGCACCTTAGTAAATCGTTTTTTGTTGTTGTTTTTTTAGATACCACACTTGCAGCTTAGTAAAGAGCACAGTACATAGTAACCGAAAATTTCAAAGCACTTTTTTTAAACTTGCTAGCGAGAAAATTTCCTCATCTGAAGATGGTTCAGAAATGATAACTTGTATATTTTTAACTTAATGGTAAAACTTTACTCAAAAGAGCTTGAAACTCCTCAAAAACGACAGTGAATCGAAATGAGAAGTACAACACCAGAATTGCCGTCGAAAACCCTACTCTAGAAAATTAATCTCCAAGCCTGAATAACAAGGGAAATCACTTTTTGCATAGGAAACAATGGTGTGTCTCTGCTTTTTTCTGTCTTTTTTTTCCCTTTTTTATCATCCCAAGAGTTATCGCATTGAACAAGTGGTGGTAATCTTATTCGGAGACTGCTCGTTTGACCGGAAATCGCAATATCTAGTGGCCTTTTCATTGTAAATGACTAACCACGGTCCATGATAACCAAAAATTAAAAACGCGCTAAAAAAAAAAACAACTGGAAAATGAGTAAAAAAAAAAATGCTTTTTCTAGCTATTGCCCATTATCTAAATTAGTATTAATAGTAAAATGTTGTTTTGGAAACAAACTAAAGGGAGTCTCGAAAATAGCCTAAACCTCCCAAATAATGGGGTCGGATCAAAACAATAAATTCGCAATTGGAATCGCCATGGCCAAAAATCCTAGACAGGAAACTTACAGTCCCCTGGCTTGAACAACCACTTTTTTGCATGGTTATGCTACAGAAGTGATTGCGCTGCAGCAAAGTGACGTTTTCTGCCATTTTGTGTCACATAACTTCAATTCTTACCCAAACACGGCTGAAATGCTGAAAAATGTAACTGTTAAAATGACTAATCAATTTTTCATAATACCTTATCCGGGAGTTTTTGATAACCCCCCCCCCACCCCCCTCCCATCTTAACAAACGAGGAAAAAATCTCTTTCTTTGCATGGTTTGCATGCGTCTCCTTAATTATTTCTAAAAAAAATTCTGCCAGGGCTAGCAGGCTAACATAAGATCTCAAAGAGATGTCTAATGGCTCATTTAGACCCCGGCGCCGCGCTGATGAGGGAAGACCGGTGGCGGCAGGGCCAAAAATAGAGCGCCACGCCGTGCCGCCGGTAAGAAGTCGGTGGCGCGCCGCCGGCGCGATCAATGTTGACCGCAAGCATTAATGTTTTTATCAGTCTTTCTGAAATCACAGCTTAAATTTACAACAGATTCGAGCCTATTCATGAGTTCAAAAATTCACAGGTCGCTGGCTGGAAACTGGCCTTCTTCGTTATTCATCAAGAAAAGTAGAAATCTGGTAGAAACGAAATGGCTGTGGCGTTTCAGAACCCTTGCATAATACGAGTAGTTGAAGTATGTATTAATTATGTATTCTTATCATAAATAATTATCAAAATTAGTAGTTTTTTTCATCGAGCAATGCTGCATACAAAACTTCAAATATCGTATAACAAATTTCGTCATTTATCTGGGTAAAAATTTTGAATATAACTTTGAACTTAGAAGCTTAATTCTGTCACAATGTTCTTTGCCTGTATCTATTTTGTTACCTTTAAACCAGTTGAAATGGACGACTTTTATATCTATTGTTTTTTTTTTTTTTGCTCTTTTGGATTCTTGAGAAGCCTTCTTGTATTAAAAACTGGTTTTTAATAACAATTTAAAAAAATGCATTTTAAAGTTTGTTTTGGCTTCTTTATAGAATATATGTCATGTAGGCTAAGGCTGAACTGCCGCTTTTTTATTGGTTTTGGCTGTTCTTTTGGATATTATTCATTTTTCTTTTGGGGTTTCATTCCAAATTATAAACAGATAAATACCTAATATCAGTCACATTATAAACTGTATCACATGAGAACATTTCAATTACAATGAAACAATAAAAAAAAATCAAGGTACTATCACTTAAATATAATAACTC
Source organism: Artemia sp. Qi Xiang Cuo (assembly GCF_049724085.1). Taxonomy (NCBI): domain Eukaryota; kingdom Metazoa; phylum Arthropoda; class Branchiopoda; order Anostraca; family Artemiidae; genus Artemia; species Artemia sp. Qi Xiang Cuo. The sequence goes on along the minus strand of NC_142802.1, from coordinate 15,081,840 downwards.
CTTATGCCCCCCCCCTCTGGATACCATCTTGATAGGATACCGTCTCTGCTTTAAATAAATAAAAAATAATCAACTTATTGGCACCCCTGCTTGAAAAAAAAATCGAGGTATTATCATTTAAATATGATAGCTCACTACCCCGTCCCCCGGGATACCACCTTGATAGGATGCCGTTTCTGCTTTAAATTAAAAAAAAAAATAACTTTTTGGGATCCCTGCTTTCAATAAAAAAATTCGAGATATTATCATTTAAATGTAATACCTCCCTACCCCCCCCCCCTCTGGATACCACCTCGATAGGATACCGTCTAAGCTTTCATTAGAAAAATAATTTACTTAATAATTGACTAGGTCACTGTATGGTTTAAACAAACACGCAAAATAACGTTAAACAGCTTAGTGTTCCTTGAAAAAAAAAATTGAAGGTATGAGTAAAGGGGTACAAGAAACAACAAAAATGTCGAAATTATTAAGATATACCTCAAATTACTGAAAAACTGAGTCAGAGATTCGCCATGGCATTCAATAAGATCCAAAGAATCTAATTAAAAGGGAGCACACACAAAAACCAAATTACGCCAGTAGCCTATGAGAAATCGCAAAATACCCAAGATAATGAACAAGTCCTAATGGGGGGCCCTGGGTCTATCAAAATATTTCAATGGTTTCTCAGGGAAATTGACATCATTTTTTTCTGTCTCCACTTTAAATGAAAAAAATAATTATCTTCTTGGCATCCCTGCTTTCAATAAAAAAAAAATGAGGTATTATCATTTACAAATGATGGCTCCCTATCCCCTCCCCCCCTATAGGCAATAATTTAAAATTTATTTATGAAGCATATTTTTGGGGTAACTTCCGGTTCAATTTTTAATTCCCCAAACTTGTACATAGCTTAGTCTATAGCTAAATTTTGTCTCAATAGAAGGTTTTTTTTTGGGGGGGGGGGTGGTAAAAATTTTTCAGAAAGAAGATTGTATTTTCTATTAGGGTTCAATAGTTAAGTGTTAAACATTACGAAAGCCTGATCTTAAAACAGCACAAAAAAACAATCTGCAAATTTACAATTCAGTTGTACAAACAATCTGCCGGCTGTCAATTTCAAAATACAACTGAAGGCTGAAGCTGTATAGTAGTGAATGCGTTCTATAATTCTATTCAACTTGAAAATAAAATTGTTGACAACGAATGATGTAAGAAATAGCGATTAGGAAACTGCATTCGAAATAACTTAAACTCATTTCATAAAGACGATTCTTTTTTTGTCAACATATGAAGAACTGTGTATATTACAATATTTGCAATTGCATATTGCATCTGTCGGGTTTTTATGCAAAGTAACAAAAGAGACGAAAATTCATGAACAAGAGAGTAGTGAAGAATAATGGTATGCAAAGTAATATTTGGCAGGGAAAGTCATTGGTGATAAATCGCTAGGGGCGACACCGTGATTCCGTGAATTTCGAAGAATCTGGGAACAAAATTTTTTTTCGGGGCTGCATATAAATTTGTGAAAAAACACCCGAAACTTTAGGGTTAGTCCAAGCACTCTTTGAGTGCCAAGCGGGAAAATCAAAATACTAAACCACATGAGAAGAAAAAGCTCTGTCTGTGCGGTTGATGGAACAAAGCACTACTGCAAAATCGATTTGAAGTCGACCGAACGCCGCCGCTTCTGCCGGCGGTGACGCGTCTGTGACACGCTTGCGGCGTTCGACTGGGCCTCTCGTCGGCGGCGTTCGGTCGATCCGTCGGCGTGGCGCCGGGGTCTAGGCTCATTTACAAGCAGCCGCTCATATCTACTTCCCTTTCATAAATTCGTCTTGTTAATTCCATCGTAAGTCTCATTTGGTACCAAAAATGGCACTTCTGGGTGCCATTTCCAGGACGGAAAGGCTAGAAAGAACATAGCAAGGGTACCGTTGTAATCTTTGTGATCGAAACCCATAACCGGAAATTTACAGTCCCCCTTCTTAGATTCTTCTTCTCCGAGCCCAGTAAGTGGAAACTGAAAAACACTTGAAAAAAAACTGCCCAGTGATCCCTGTGGACAGAGTGTCATTTATTTTGGTATCTGTAATTTTAAGTTCGTCTTAGGTTTTGTTTATTAATTCATAGTAATTTATGTTCGTTTTTAGTTCGCCTTATTATATGACTTCATGTCTGCTCTGCTTGTATTTGAATGTTTTTTATTTGGAAGCAACCCAAAAGTAAATGCATGGAACCAACCAGTCCCCCCTCCCACTTATAAAAAAAAACTACAATTTTCTTTTAGACCCAGGGTCCATGGGGCAATTGTTTTGAGACTAGAATTGCTAACCGATAGCGTACGCAACTGTTTTGTGACCATGGCCTTGAAGTAGAGTGGTGGCCCGGCCACGAGGCAATCCAGATGAGACTGGTTTCCAATCAGTCTAAAACCCGTTCCGTATGAGCCTCCAGCCGTGGTCACAGTTGCGTTGCAGAGTGTGGACTCAAACATTTTCGGGAGCCACCGCATTGATAATGTCCAATTATTTTAGCTCTCAACATGTCAGACCAGGAATTAAACGTGAAATTCGTAGGAGAAGTGGAGAAGCATGACGAGCTAACTATAAACTTCCAGATTACTCAAGGAAAGACGTTAATTCTAACAGTTCTTTTGCTACTAAGAACAGACGAGACTTTGCATTCTTTTCCAAGTAGGGATGGACCCAATACTCCCTCTGAACCCTATGAAACCTGCGGTACTCATAGTAATCAATTAAGTCTTCGTCGGAACTCTCACATAGTTAACCACACTGCATTGCTCAATTAGATAAACACAACTGATCCGCAACCACTCGCGTCCGTGGGCGGAGACACGTTTCATTTTGGTGGTAAACCGGTTGCCCCGTGGACTGTGGGCTTTAGGGGCATAAAATTTCATAGGTAGCAGAAAATAGAAGACTAATTTGCAAGGCTCTTAACTGTCTTTCATCGGCCATAATATCAATAACTTTTTACAATACAATTATATTTCTTTAAAAAACCTCAAGCAAGCTCAGTCTTTGGTAAAGTGCTATTTTTTAGAATTTGAAGAGTTCTTGGAATTCTTTTAAGTTTCAATTTCGCTCTTTACTTCCTTAAGAGAAACTTTTTTTTTTGCCATGATTTTTTTTTTCATCCTTTTGCAATAGCGTTGCATAAAGATATTTATTCAATCTTGGTGATGAAACTAAAGATGTCAATAGGATATTTTTGTAGAATAGGACATTAATAATAGGTTTTTGTTCCTCTCCCTTTAAACTTTTCCACAAGATTAACGTTTCAATTGTGGGGGGGGGGGGGAGTTAAAAGGGCTCCCTTCCCCTCTTTGTCGATTTTAAAAACAAATAATTTTGGTATTGTCATCGAAAATGCCCTTTTACTAGTATTTTCCGTCTGACGTCCTAGATACAAAAAAAATTCTTTTCCAGCTTTTCCCCAATAGTTATTTTCCTTTAATTACGTTGTTCCATTCTTCAGTAACAACCAGGCATGTTCCATTGCACATACCCTCTGGAATATATAAATTGCGCATTAGTACAATTATCTTATTTTTCTTTACTCTTAAGTCATAAGGTGGCAAATCAGGAATTTCAATTTAATTTTAAAAATCCTGCGGAAATTCAATGCCTTCTTCCTGTTTATCCTTCACAGAATCAACCTTTTATAGGATTTATATTCGCCTGGGAGGCGGTCAAAAATTTCAGCATTAATTTTACTTACTTCATATGTACTTGGTTTTGTGCCACCCCTTGTTGGTGTCGAATATTACGACGCCGCTGTTCTTCTACCCTAATATTTCTTTTTTCTTCACTTTCATTTTGACTCGTTCTTATTTTTGCTGTCGCTTGTCTTTAACAGCACAATTCTTCGTTCTTCACTTCATTTTGACACGTTCTGATACTCGCTTTCTTGTTGTCGCTTGTAATTCTTGCTGCCGTTTATCTTCTAACTGCATATTTCTTTTGTTCTCGCTGTGGCATATCTTTTAACCACATATTTATTTGTTCCTCACTTTCATTCCAAATTCGTTCTACTCCTTGTTGTCCCGCATATTTCTTTATTCTTGACTTTTGTTTTTGACTCGTTGTAATTGTCGCTGACGCAAGTATTATGATTGTATATTTCTTTGTTCTTCATTTGTTTTAATCATTACTTTAGACATTTTTTCAATACCCTTTATCTTAGCTGCTCGGATTGGAATTGTCACGTGTGATGGTCTAAGTTCTTCATGTGTCCTTTAGGCATTATGAAACTACTTAAAACGCCTTTTGTAAATAGACTGATTACACTCGGTATTTTATGCTTAGCTATGTTCCTTTTGTAATGTTACATGCGTCATAGATATAAAACGATACGTTCACTCTAGGAGGGGGGGGGGTAATGATTTAATTCAGCCTATTGATATGTACTCATAAATATGACTTCAATTATATGATTTTTCTTGTCAATCATATGTTTCTTGTGTAATTTTGCCTGTATCATAGACACTAAAAACGATAAAACCACTATCGAGGCAAATATCACGTATGTATGCTTTTCGAATGTATTCATAAATATGACGCCACTCACGTGATTTTTTTTTTTTTCAAAATTAAGGTTCTTAACGAATTTCCTCAAACTTCTGATCTATATGGATTTTTTTCTCTAGGGCAAAAAATCCCAGGATGTCAATTTTTCCGAAAAAAAATAGAGCCATTTTCGAGAGAAAAAAAATGCATACATACATGCACAATTATTGCTCATTTAAAGAGATAATATATCCGGGTTGCAGCGATAGGTAGCAACCTAGTAAGAGACTCTCCTTAAACGAGATAGTATATATATATATATATATATATATATATATATATATATATATATATATATATATATATATATATATATATATATATATATTCATTTCTGAATGTTTCTTTCTTTTGATAGACCACTTCGCCTGTTACGCCATCCAAAAAATCCACGGAAAGAACATCAATGCCTATAAGTTGCAAGTCTTTATTTAAAAATAAAGCTTTGGGAGTTCCTGAAATGCCTATTGGTACACCCATCGGAATCATCGGAAATCCGAGGGCTATTAAGCCCACCCCTTCAAGAAAGAAAGCTCAACAGGCAGCAGCCCCAGCGATTTCCCCACTGCCAGCTGCACCGGCAAAATCTACTGATTTCACCATGAAAAATGCTCCTGTTTCTGCCCAGTCAGCTACCAGTAAAATGTCTACTACTTCTCCGGCTACATCATCTGTCAACGTAGTAGATGATGATGATGAAATCGAAGTTTTGGAATCTAAAATTCCAGCTCCAGGTAAGTGATTAAAGAACTCTCTAAATTTACTACTCCTTACTGAGCAGGGTTGCCAGCCAGGGGCAAAAATCACTAGATTTTAGTGATTTTTGGTAGATTTAATAATTTTCTTCAGTAATCTAGTGGTTTATTTGATGATTTAGTGATTTTTTGTGTAGGCAATATAAAATCACTTGGGTCGGCCACCCTGCTACTGACCAGCTGCAAATGATCTATTAGTTATTCAAACTCGATACACCCCTCTGCCTTCGGGCAGAGACCGTTTCTATGCCATGAATAATCGGGTCGGCAGCCCTACTACTAACCAGCTGCTGGTAATCTATTAGTTATCAAAACTCGATACACCCCTCTCTGCCTTCGGGGACAGGCCGTTTTTATACCACTGAAGAATCGCCTAGACATTGTTCAGAATTGAATGGGCGGTCTTGCCATAATTTGTATAGCTTTGATAAGAGATCCGAATAAACGACAGAAAACTAAAAGCCGACACCTACTTTTCCGGAAATCTCAGAAAAACCATTTAACTTCTCCCGCTTTTGTGCCAGAGATGGAGATGTTCAGGTTCAATGAAAATTGCATCACTAGAAAGCGTGAATTTTTATTTTATTTAATGGAATAGAATTTCCTTTTTAAAGTTCATGAAAGGGCTGTCCCTAAAAAAAAAACAAAAAAACTAGTATACCTGCTTGGAAAACATAAAAAATCAGCTTAAAAGAAGTCTCGTTGAATTGACAGCTTTTGAAGTTTTCTGTTGTGCAGACCGCCTTGATTACAATCTTTGACGACACAAGATGCCCATATTTTATGCTGTATGTCAGGGCCTCCTGGAGTAGGTAATTTTTATTGTCGTCAACAAATTTATTAAGAATTGTTTCGTTACCGTGGAGAGGCCTGGACCCATATCCTACATAACTGACGGACAGTCCCATTTTCACCTCGCTACGGTAACTGTCTATTCGTTAAACATTATCAACTACTATATGATTTAAGAGGTGGCCACTCTTAATCAGGAGTACTACTAACAGGGAATTGGTCTTAACTAGTAGGTGCCATTTTCGAGGGGTTTTAGGCTTTTTTCGAAATCACCATAACTAATAATGTAAATGAATAAATAAGTTTTAAAACGAGTAATTCTTAAATTGAATATGCAAATAGAGCTTAAAACTAAAAAAAATATTTTGCTGTTGAAGTATAAATGAAACCCAAAACGAACAGAAACTAAATAAAAGAAGCAATGCAAATAAACATACGTTAGATACTAGTGTAAATGAATAAATAAATCTTAAAACGAATGAAACTTAAATTGAATATGTAAATCAAGCTTGAAATGAACTAAAATCACTAAAAACAAGAGTTTGGGTATCGCCTCCTTCTCTCACTTTAAACGTCTAAAACCCACTGCGTTATTGGCACTTTACTGAAAACAAAATGTATTACATATATTTTCTTCTGTACTTAATATTGAAAATATTAAGCCCTCTCTCAAATGAGCCCTCTCTGAAGTTTATACGAGCATCCCTTCTATAAGAACCATATATTTGCACCCAGGACATAACTTACAACGCCTGTCCTCGGGCCCTGGAGGGTTTTGTCGACCCCGGACTTTTTAATATCCGATTTTGAAACTATTTTTAACAAAATGGCCGCCTCAAAATTTTTATCGGATGGGTTTGGGGAAGAAAAGGGCGTGGAGGGGGGAAGGGCTAGTTGCCCTCCGATTTCTTTTGACTCTGAGAAAGTGAACTAGAACTTTTAATTTCAAATCAAATGAGCTCTCTCTGAAGTTTTTAGGAGCATCCCTTTCGTAAGAACCATATACGGCTCCAGGACATAACTCACAATGCCTGCCCTCGGGCCCTGGGGGGTTTTGTCGACACCCGAGTCTTTCTCATCTGACCTTTGAACTATTTTAAAAAATGGCTATCTTAAAATTTGTATTGGAGGGGTTTGGGGAAAAAAGAGCATGGGGTGGGGCTAGATGCCCTCCGATCTCTTTTGACTCTTAAACATTGAACTTGAACTTTCAATTTCCATTCAAATGAGCCCTCTCTGAAGTTTATACGAATATCCCTTCTATAAGAACCACATATACCACCATGGCATAACTTGCAGCGCCTGCCCCGGGCCCTGAAGGGCTGTGTTGACGCCGGAGTTTTGTTATCTGACCTTTGAACTATTTTTAACAAAACGGCTATATCAAAATTTTTATCGGATGCATTTGGGGGAAAGAGTTGGGAGGGGGCGGGATAGTTGCCCTCTGATCTCTTTTGACTCTTAAAAACTGAACTAGAACTTTCAATTTCCAATCAAGTGAGCCCTCTCTGAAGTTTATACGAGCATCCCTTCCATAACAGCTATATATGCCCGCCGGGCATAACTTACAACGCCTAACCAAGGCCTTGGAGGATTGTGTCGACCCCAGAGTTTTCGTTATATGATCTTTGAACCATTTTGAAAAAAATGGCTCTTTCAAAGTTCTTATCGAATGGTTTTGAGGAAAATAAGGCGTGGAGGGGGGGGGGGCTAGTTGCCCTCGGATATCTTTTGACCAATAAAAGTGAACTGGAACTTTCAATTTCCAATCTAATGAGCCCTCTAAGAAGTTTATACGAGAATCCCTTTCATAAGAACCATATACGCCCCCATTACAACACTTGCAACACCTGCCCTCGGGACCTGGGGGGTTGTGTCGACACCTGAGTTTTTGATATCTGACTCTTGAACAATTTCTATCTAAATGACTATCTCAAAATCTTTATCCGATGCATTTGGGAAAAAAGGGGCGTGGTGGTGGTGGTGGTAGTGGGGGGGGGGGCTAGTTGCCCTCCGATCTCTTTTGAATCTTGAAAATTGAATTGGAACTTTCAATTTCCATTCAAATGAGCCCTCTCTGAAGTTTATACGAATATCCCTTCCATAAGAACCATATATGCCACGAGGGCATAACTTGCAGCGCCTGCCCCAGGCCCTGAAGGGCTGTGTTGACGCCGGAGTTTTTGTTATCTGACCTTTGAACTATTTTTAACAAAATGACTATATCAAAATTTTTATCGGATGCATTTGGGGGAAAGAGGCGTGGGGGGATAGTTGCCCTCTGATCTCTTTTCACTCTTAAAAACTGAACTAGAACTTTCAATTTCCAATCAAATAAGTCCTCTCTGAAGTTTATACGAGCATCCCTTTCATAACAGCTATATATGCCCGCCAGGCATAACTTACAACGCCTAACCCGGGCCCTGGAGGATTGTGTTGACCTCGGAGTTTTCGTTGTATGATCTTTGAATCATTTTGAAAAAATGGCTCTCTCAAAGTTCTTATCGGATGGTTTTGAGGAAAATAAGGCGTGGAGGGGGGGGGCTAATTGCCCTCGAACATCTTTTGACCATTAAAAAGTGAACCAGAACTTTCAATTTCCAATCAAATGAGCCCTCTAAGAAGTTCATACGATAATTCCTTTCATAAGAACCATATACGCCCCCAGGACAACACTTACAACGCTTGCCCTCGGGCCCTGGGGGGTTGTGTCGACATCTGAGTTTTCGTTATCTGACTTTTGAACAATGTTTAACAAAATGGTTATCTCAAAATTTTTATCAGACACATTTGGGGAAAAAGGGGCGTGGTGGTGGTGGTGGTAGTGGGGGGGCTAGTTGCCCTCCAATCTCTTTTGACTCTCAAAAACTGCACTAGAACTTTCAGTTTCCAATCAAATGAGCCCTCTCTGAAGTTTTTACGAGTATCCCTTGCATAAGAACTATATATTCCCCCAGGGTATGACTTACAACGCCTGCCCCTCGGGCCGTGGGGGGCTGTGTCGCCCCCGGAGTTTTTGTTATATGGTCTTTGATCTATTTTTTAAAAATGGCTATCTCAAAGTTCTTATCGGATGGGTTCGAGGAAAAAAGGTGCGTGTAGGGGAGGCTAGGTGCCCTCCGATCTCTTTCGACTCTTAAAAAGTGAACTAGAACTTTCAATTTCAAATCAAATGAGTCCTCTTTGAAGTTTATACGAGCATCCCTTCCATAAGAATCATATATGTCGCCAATGCATAACTTACAACGCCTGTCCCCGGGTCCCTTGGGGGGTTTGTTGACACCGGAGTTTTTGTTATATGATCGTTGAACTATTTTTTTAAAGAAATTGCTATCTCAAAATTGTTATTGGATGCATTTTGGAAAGAAAGGGCGTTGGGGCTGGTTGTCCTCCGATATCTTTTGACTCTTAAAAAGTGAACTAGAACTTTCAATTTTCAAGTAAATACGCCCTCTCTGAAGTTTATTCGAGCATTCCTTCCATAAGAACCATATACGCCCCCAGGGCCTAACTTACAACGTCTGACACCGGGCCCTTGGGTGTTGTGTCGACAACGGAGTTTTTGTTATGTGATCATTGAACTATTTTTAATTAAATGGCTATCTCAAAATTTTATTGGATGCATTTGGAAAAAACAGGGTTTGGGGGGGGGGGGAGCTGGTTACCCTCCAATATCTTTTGACGCCTAATAAGTGAACTAGAACTTTCAATTTCCAATCAAATGAGCCCTCTCTGAAGTTTATACGAGCATTCCTTCCATAAGAACCATAGCGTGGGACGCTATAAACCCACAGCGTGGGGGGGGCTAGTTATCCTCCGATCACTGTTAACTCTTAAAAAGGGCACTAGAACTCTCGATTTCCAATCTAATGAGCCCCCTTTGAAGTTTATATGACGATCCCTTCCATATGAAGTGCTTCTGGGAAAAAAAAAATATATAAATAAATAATAAAACATTGGAGCCGTATGGTCTTTACTATAGGCAACGCTATAGCGTTGTCTCTGATATTTCAGTTACTAAATGCTACAAGTTCGTCCTTTACTGACCTGTGTCCAGTTCTACTTGTAAATGTACTAGTGTTCAATTTTGCATATAAGCGTAGTTTTGTATGCTTCGTTCTTGCGATAGCGTAAAACTACCGCAAATCACCATTAGCAAATAAATAAAACTCAAAACGAACAGAAATTACGATAAATAGCCGCGTCAAACTCAAAATGAGCAAAAATTAACATGATTAGGGCTTATAACCCCCATGCCTTCTCAAGACCAGATTATAATTTGCGCTTTACTAAAAAAAAAAAAAAAAAAAAAAAAAAAACGTACCAGATTAGGCCAGAGACCAAAAGTGAAAACATTTAAAGCGTATTTTGTTTTCAGTAAAGCGCAAATTATGATTTGGTCTTGAGAAGGCATGGGGTTTATAAGCCCTACTCATGCTAATTTTTGCTCGTTTTGAGTTTGACTCGGCTGTTTATTGTAATTTCTGTTCGTTTTGAGGTTCATTTATTTATTAATGGTGATTTGTGGTAGTTTTACGCTTGGAAGATTATTTGACTTTATTTTTGCTCATTTTGGGCTTAATGGAGCTCTTTACTTTTCTTTGAAAAACTTGTTTTATAGAAAAAGTTTTACAAATTAATTTATTTTCGTTTTTTATTTACATGGTCTTTTTCATGGAAAAAATAATATTTTATGTATTTTCGTTTTTTTTTTCTATAAGAATCTATAGAAAAAAGCTTCTTTTTTTGTTTGGGTTGCTATTTGTATGTTGGAGGCACTTTTTAAACAGTCTATGATCCTGACACAAACAGTATTTTTTAATTTAATTTTATAACTCCTGAAGTTGGCCTGAAAAATAAAACTTAATATCATTCCCAAAAGATTCTATCCATGCTGTTAAAAGAATCTTTAGCCAAAAGATTGAATTTGCTTAGTTTGATGGGATGGCTAGTAAATCTGCGTCTTGCAAAAAAAAAAATGTCACATAACGTCTTTTTAATTACCACAACCAAGTTTTCTAGATACAGCACAAAGTCATTTTGCAACTAAGAGGATTTTGTCTATTGTTCTTGGTTTTCAATTTCGCTGTTTTATGGGTTCTTTTGATTTTGTGTTTATCGCCTTAAATTCCATTATGCAAGAATAGAAGGATGACTCCTTGTGGAAAAGTTCCTTTTTTTTTGCACTGAGGATAGTCGAGCAGAGGTCTCGGCCGAAATATTTGCGTTGCATTTTCATTTTCACTGCCTGTAAATATCCTTGTTTTTCTTCTTTTCGAGTTTTTTCTTATCTTCTCTTTTTCTACAGGTAAAGCCGCAAACCCTAAAGGTCCTAAGAATGAAAGCAGGTTATTCCCATCGCTGTCAGTTACGGTGAGGCCTTTAAATTACGACACACCAAACAATGCTCAGCAAGCGAGAAAGGCATTAGGTTTGTTATTGCTTTTTTTAACTTTTTATTTTTTTTGAAAGTAAATTTGATTTTCTTTTCTTTATTTCCTTGATGCAGTCGTTGGAGAAGAGCTGAATGATTATTTTTTTGAATATGGTGAGAAAATGAACTTGTTTCTCGTTCTCTCCGCTTTTTTTAAGAATAAAAGGTTTACCGTGTTGGTTATGTACACGTATCTCTTAGCTTATTGTCAAATTAGTATTTTATCAAATTATTTTGTTAAAATATTATTATCAAACTTGTTACTTAGTAATAATTAATGTTATTTTATGATTAAATAAGCTAGTTAATATGATGCTTCAATAATTTACTAAATAACGTCAAAATCAGTAACTTTAAATTACGACACACGAAATAATGCTCAGCATGCGAGAAAGGTATTAGGTTTTTATTGCTTTTTTAATTTTAATTTCTTTTCAGTGCAATATTTTTTTTTATTGAATCTTGATTTATTTTCTTTTCAGTGCATTTTTTTTACTGTTCTTAAAAAATATTTGAATGATTACTCTTTAGAAAAATTCCTGAGTCAGGTCAGATGGTATTTGCGTTCAAAACGCGTTTTTTCACTCTTCGTTACTTACGGGCTACGGTTCGGCTTTTACTAGGTTGCAGCTACAGCTGCAACTATGATGATCAAGATAATAAACTTTTCTTTCTTTTTTTTTTTTTTTTTCTTTTTTTTTCATTTTTTTTCTTTTTTTTGTAGTTAAAAATAAGAAAAGGTTTGCCATGTTGGTTTTTTATACTTTTCTCTTATTTTTATTCTTAATTAGTATTTCATCAAATTATTTTGCTAAAATAATATTATTGTTACTTTTAGGATTAAATATGTGAGTAAATATGATACTTCAATAACTTACTAAATAATGTCTAAATCAATAACTTTAAATGATAACACAACAAATAATGCTCAGCAAATGAGAAAGGTATTAGGTTTGTTATTGATTTTTTAATTTTAATTTATTTTCATTGCAATATTTTTTTCTTGAATCAGTTCTTTAAGGTTCACCATGTTGGTTTTTGTATACTTTGCTCTTATTTTTATCCGCAAATTATTATTTTATCTACTAAATAATGTCGAAATCAATAACCTGCTAAAAACAGCTTAGATGTAAGTTACTTCCTTCAATGAAGGAACAACAATAGGAAAGAAAATCGTTCTTGTCGTTTCATTTCATTTATGGTCTTAGCTATTGTGGTTATACTTTGAACGTGTCATTTCTGTCTTCTATTTTGCATCAATTATAGATTTAAAGTGTTTAATGGAGGCGTGTAGTAGGTTTCGGTTAACGAAAAACTGGATGTTTCAAAAAAATTTTTTATTGAAACATAAGTAAAATTATGAGTTGTATACAAAAAACATTAACAATATGTTAATAAATTTCAAGAATTGTAAACCCTTACCATTCCTCCTCGTCATATATATTTTACGCGTTCATATTTAAAAATTAGATACATTTTGAAAGTAAGATATGTCTGAAGCAATGAAAGTTTTGTTTTTGGAACCCTCCACAACAATCCCACCCGTCCTAAAATGAAACTCTCCCCCTGCCTACGGAATATTTCGAATTATACTCGTATGGACTGATATTATATTCTGTTTAAACCTTGTTTTATATGAATTCTTATTCTTATTTTTGATATGTCCAGTCATTTGTTATATTCACTTTTAGATTTGTACTTAAAAAATAAGCTACAACTTGGGACTGCCGAATTTGCTGAGTGGTTGATGCAAGAAGGCTTGATTCGAACTACTCAATATTGTCCATATCATTGTACTACTGACTCTAGCGCTGTCCCTCTGAAGTTGGGAAAAGCCAATGATGATGGAAAGTTTCCACACAGGTAGGGTCTTTGAATTAATCAGCTAAGAACAACACCCTATTCGGTTAGCCTGCCTCTCACTATATTTTCCATATTCTATCGTTTACTTCCGATTATTTCGCATTGCCTGTATTTTTAAATAAATCCGGTGTTTTTTTTTATTATTGTTTTAGTTTGTCCCAATTCTTCCTTCTTGGCCTTCAAGAAGAGGCGGGGATAAGAGGGCTACAATCCATGATGTCTGAGTCTAAAAGCATTTTAAATGAATTTTAGGGCTAGTCTCTCTTGTGCTCCTTGCTTCAGAAATAACCAAGATTTTGTCGAGTTTTCTCAAAAAAAAAAATATATATAAATATATAAAAATAAATATCAAAACTTCCCTAAAGGTTTAAAAGAAATTCCTAAAAATCTGAAAATCGGGAGGGGGGATTCTTGTTTATATGGAAATACTGGTTCAACTGTTTCTTCTTTTAATTCTTAGACATGTTAATTTTTTCGGCGTAGCCACTTTGGTAATTGGATCTGTTTATTCCTCAAAGCTAAATTCTTGTTTTTATAGCGGTGGATACGTCTGGATCGGTGATTGCTGCCCTAACTCATTCATGGCTATATTTAATGGCTCAATTTTCGGTGGTTCTCCACATCCCCCTGCAACATTGATTAAGCTGATTTATCACTGGTGCTGCTATACTCCTGTAGCAAATGTCGTTAAGTGGGTTAACGTTGACCATCATTACTTAAAGAGTTTTCACACTCTTATGAGAAGTGTTTGTACATTTGCTGTTACCAATGACTATGAACAGTTTGGTACAAAAAATGGCAGTGTTGAGGTAAGTTGGCAGTGTGTAGGTAAGTTGGCAGTGTTGAGGTAAGTTGGAAGTGTGTAGGTAACATTGACCGTTATTGCTTAAAGAATTTTTACTTGTGAATCGAACTGAATTTATTTAAAAAAAAAAACAAGAAATGCATCAGTGTTTAACAAATTCCACGATATTTTACATTCAACAACAGCAAACACTTCAACTCAGTCTCCCCGTAAGGCTTTATGGCCAGTAGGTTCTGTTTTGATGAAATTGTTTGTGCATTTGCTGTTATCAAACATGGTCGCCCATACGGGGGGGGGGGGGGGCTCCCCCCCCTGGTTGAATGATGCTGCCTTATTTTTATATTTTTGTTCTGAGATTTCTATTATATAGCATTAAAAGTGCCAATTAGATGAGGTTTGCCCCCCCCCCCCCCCTGGAATTCAGCTTATGGGCGCCCATGGCTGCAAACCCTCTCGTGTCTGTAGATTAATTAACATGTTTGTGGCATTTATTTGTTTGCTGTTTTCGTGACTATTTGAGGCTCAGTATCCAAGATAATTGCTTTTTATGGAAAATATTATATCCAGTCCTCTTTCATCTTTTCTGTTCAGTCTCCCAGAAACTAAATTTTGGCAAAATTGTAGTGGTGTCGTTATTTTTGCTCGGTAGCAAGAACCTCGGGAAGATTATCTCCTCTAAGGGCGTATCCTAAAGAATCATAGAAAAGTAATTCGAATATCGCGGACAACCAATAATTTTTCTTGAGAACGACTGAAAATCACCCATGAAAATAACAATTAGTAACCAAAAAATACCCAATGTTGTAATCTCATACAACGTAACTGTCCGTTAGCTATTCATGCGGCTGTGAAAGTGTAGTGATTGACAGAAAACGAGGACAAATTCTATGTAGTTTGTCTTATCATCCTATAAGTGTGTATGAAGTTGGTGCGAAAAGTTTTTACAATCAAAAAATAAGAAACTCGTGTAATATTTGTATCAGCATAACCATCAGGAAAGGGTCACATGTTATGAATCTTCTGTTTTTTTCAACTTTTGATCGATAAACTAAGCGTCCATGTGTTAGAAGATCATAATTCCATTCTAAGCTAAATCACTGTTATGCGTAAGTCAAAGATCAAAACAGTAATGACCTATATCCATAGGACTTATGCCTTACCTAGGTTTCTGAAGCTGTAACTGTTAATCAATAATATTGCCTTGAATTTTTTTATGCTCAGCTCAAAGGAAATATAATCAGAAAAAAAGAACCCGACTTGTAGAAGCAAATTTCATTGGCTTTTCGTCATGGCAACGCACCAGCTCATGCTGCAAGACGTCTTTGTCTCGCCGCAAGACGTCGTGCTGCAAAACTGACTCTTTCTGCCAATATCTTTTACCTAAGGATAACATTCCAGCTTCAAGCCGTTCGCCTTATGCCCCTCATCTTTCGCCACGAGACTTATATGTGCCTCAAAATTAAATTTGCTATAAAAGAAACAAGATTCAAGACGATTGAAACTGTGAAAGAAAAATCGTCCTGTGTCATGAACGAGCTCATAGAGAAGGACTTCTTGTATTGTTTTGAACAATGAAACGTCTGTTTGAATGGTGTAGAAATAGACGAGAGGTTTACATTGAAGGAGGTAATAATAATCCAACATGGGCAGACCTATAATATCAGTCTCGTTAGCTTATAGCCACACCTTGTGTTCAATTGAATGATTTGGTTTTGCATTGGTGTACCGGTACTATACAACATCAATCATCTGATTGTTTGTTATACATTCTTAAACGGACGGATCAATTGGACTAAAGTTTGGCACATGTAACCCTTTCTGGCTGGTGAAGGCCATGAAAAGCTGGAAGGGATATGTTGCAAGTTGGAGAATTTTGAGCATTCTTGTAGTTGAACCACAGCTTATATAAGATAGATTGACATGATTCTCCTGTGCAGCATTTGTTACGTCTGATTTACACGCAGTAGGTCTTTGGAACGATCCTGGAAAGGATTTTTTTTTTTTACATTTTGCTTTTGCGGAAAAAATGGAAAGACGTGACAGAAGGAGGTCAAGGGGGGAGTTAGAGGTGGTGAGTATTTGGTACTAGAATAATATCAGGAAGAACTTAACAATTAGAGATGTGATACCAAAAACATATAATAAACCATATAGCAAGCAAAAAATATAATAAACATAAAGCCTCTGTTGTTATAACCGGTCAATACCCGTTTAAGGAATCTTTATTACTTTCTAACTTATTCTAGTTTCAGGTACAGCCTTTTGTTTTTGGGCGCGGGGATGCTATATAAGGCATTATAGTGAGTAAGATGATGTACCTACGTCATTGTCATACTTTCTCGTGTCATCTATGTTGTTAATGTCTCAAGACAACATGATATTCTGTCCTTAAAGTCCATGAGGATAATCAAATAAATACTAAGAAAAAAGAAAGCTAAATCTATAGAGCCATTCTCACAGGTTTTGATTTTTGCAGACACATACGAGTATGTTGGTTTGATTTGGATAATTGATGATTCGCATGAAAAGATTGATCAAAACATGTGAGCTAAATTGAGTAGAAGTTTCCTCTGCTTCCAGAAAAAATCTGGGTAATTGCTGAAGTACACATTGGAAATCATTTAAGATAGACTAATTCAAGGAACAATGATTGCAGTGGCGTCAGTTGGGGAATAATTTTTTTTTACCCCACCCACTAGATTTTGAAACCACCTTTTCGGGAGTATGTTCATTCAGAAATGATTTTAGAGTATTTTTATTTGGAAAAAAAATATGTTTATTTGTGTCTTGATTAAAATAAAATGTAATTATGTAGTACATGTTGTTTACTTTATGATTAGCCAAAGAGTTTAGAATACTACAAATACCAAATAATGCTGTTTAAAGCCATCTTTTGCCTCACTTCTTTGTGGCCAAAATAACGCTATTTTAAGCGATCTTTATGCGGCATTCGCTTGTGGCCAAAATAACGTTAATTTAATCAATCTTTATGAAGTATTCCCGTGTGGCCGTAATACAGCTTAAATAATGCTACTTGTACTTGCAGCAGGGCTAGGTATTTTCCGCCTCACCTGGCATCTGACATCCACATGTTTCGAGGTAATTTAATATAATGATATGTAACACAGCTTATATAATGAATATACTTTTCAGATTATCCTCTGTGGAAATGATATCCGTATTGCACAAAACCGGATATATGACCAATTATGTACGTTCTGCCCCTGGGAATTTTTAAAACGTACCGGGTTTCCGAGTGCAATTTTATCGACATTTGGAGCTTAGTAATATGCATTT
The DNA here is from genome assembly GCF_049724085.1 of Artemia sp. Qi Xiang Cuo. Classification (NCBI taxonomy): domain Eukaryota; kingdom Metazoa; phylum Arthropoda; class Branchiopoda; order Anostraca; family Artemiidae; genus Artemia; species Artemia sp. Qi Xiang Cuo. The sequence goes on along the minus strand of NC_142802.1, from coordinate 15,064,317 downwards.
GGGAAAAACATAGTTTTGAAAACTATAAGAACTCTGTTTATTCAGTGAACCCGTAGAAGCAAAAGTTTTTATGAAGACTCTGCGGTCTGTAGGGAGTAAATTTTTTTGCCAAGTACTACTGAACCGCATTCAGTCAAAATTCGACGCAATACTAAGAGATGAGCAACATGGTTTTCGATTAGGGAGATCGTGCGCTGATTTGTTATTTTGTTTGAGGGTACTCATAGAAGAAGCAAACGAATGGCAGACTGAGATTATTATTGCCTTCATTGACTTTTTGAAGGCGTTTGACTCGGTCCACAGAGACTCACTAAGGAGAATACTACGGGATTATGGATTCCCTGGCAAGATGTTCGTATGATTGTCACGCTATACGGGAATCAGTTATGTTCTGTAGAAACTGATGATGAGGAGCCTACCGAATGGTTATGTGTGAAGTCTGGTGTCCACCAAGGATGTATCGTCTCCCCAGTGCTATTTGCTATACTCATCGACTATATATTTCGATTATGTAATTTCAGAGGTGAAATCCAGCTGAACCAAAACCGCACATTTTGTGACGGTGATTTTGCTGATGATGTAACCCTCCTATCTCATTTAAGAGAGGAGCTACAGAATAATATCGCTGTACTCTCCAGCATGGCTAGGCAAGCTGGTCTGTCAATCAGTACACAGGGAACGAAAGTCGTGCGAAACAACGTCAATACCCTACCTGCCCCATAGCTCAAAGTCGGACCTGATGGACTAGAGGAGGTTGAAGAGTTCAAGTACCTTGGTAGTGTCATTAAATATGACGGTAGCCTTAAGCGGGAAATCACCATACGCATTGCATACGCAGAAAACGCCTTCAATAAACTAAGAAATATGTGGAGGAATCCTGCATACTCTCTAAAGCTCAAGCTCCGGCTTTTCAATAGTAACGTCTTCTCCGTATTAATGTACGGCTGTGAATCTTGGGCGTTGACTAAGCAGCTGAAAAAGCAAATCCAGGGTTTTGAGAACATCTGTCTTCGATGCATCCTTGGTATCCAGTGGACTGATAAGATCACTAACGTCTCTATACGTGAAAAAACAATGCAGCCGGTCGTGATCGATCGTGATCGATAGATCGATAGCCTTTGAATTTATGTATAATTGAAATAAGTTCATTTATTCCAAGTGGTCATCTATGTTCATTACCAACGGAGAACTCCTGGAATTGGTTATTTCCTTCCCTAAAAAGTCCGAAAATTAGTATTTCCTTTTCCTAGAAAGTTACTGTCTTTCTCCTCTGTACGAGGTATGCACGCAATGAACGTGTTATGTTTTATGTCGTGCCAAAAAAAATGTACCATAATCTTGAAGTCTATTTATATACACCTTTTTCGTTGTTGTTGTTGTTGTTGTTATTGTTTATTAACAGTCAATTTTAATGAATGATTTTAGGTGGGAATAATTAGTCTTGGTACTTCGTCTCTTGATGGCAAAAAAAAGGAAGTTCGAGTAGAAGTCCTGGGTGTCCTTGATCAAAGAACGAAAAGGATTCGAATGAGAGCAGTTGAGCCAGACAGTAGTGCTAAAAAGTTTTCAAAGATCTTGGAACCTCTGCAACAATGGGTCCATCTTGGGGTAACGGTTACATTGTTATTTTCTTTTTATATATTTTTAAATGAAATACCCAGAATTGTGTCTTTGGTAAAAAAAAAAAAATATTAAAAGGTCATTTTGGAGTGGTATACAGATTTACATTTTTCATGTTTGGACTACTACTTACATCCCACCCCTCAGGAGAATTCCTCTAATAAGTCCACTAGTTCAGTGGGATAGCTGTTAAAGAATTAATTGTCTTTTGTATATTTTAGCCCAGAGCCTTTTTTTTTATTCTGTAATTCCTGCACAATCGATTCCTTTGAAAAGGGTCTAGCACATCCCCATCAGACATTCGAAACGTCCACGTTTCAGAGCTACGCTTGGCCACTTTTATTCTCATATACAGTGCTATTCTTTAACACCCATAAAGTTTGTTTAGGTCGAAGATTAATTCTTTCTAGATTAACTACCTGTTTCCACTAAACGATATCGCTATGTTTCTGAAGGAGAGGTGAATTGGTCTTGTCGTGAAGCGTTATAAGAAAGAATTGTTAGTATTGGATAGTTAGGTTTAGAAATGTCTATTGAATAGTTTAATATCCAATTTTTTTTACGTAAGAAGGGTGAAAATTGACACAGAAATTTACCCAAGAGTAAAAAGAAGGGAAAATATTTTTCACCTCCAAGTGCACTAACAAGTTAAAAAATAATAATCTTTTCCTCTGATACCTGGAAAAATAGTTCTTTTTAAGATCAAAAATGAAAGCATGGTTTCAATTTCAAAAAAATACATTAATTTATCTGAACTAGTGGTACTCCTATCTTTTGCAGATTTTAAATTAATAATTTAAGCTTTCAAGTTCAATATCAAGTTGTGACATAACTTGAAACATATGTTATCGAAAAATGGTCAACTTACCATTTCAGAAATTTTTTTCTGTCTTGTAGGTTGTTATAATGTACTTTAAATATGCACTTTCTCCTTTTTTTTCTTTTTTTTTTTACTCCTTAGCTCTACCTATTCGTGAAAATCAACAGCCAACCCTTCTTTCATTCGACAATTTTCTGTTTTGTCATTGCTTGAATCTAAAATTGTAATAGATCATTTTGCGAAAAATAATTTGCTGTCTGATGGGATGATATATATTTATACTCTCTCTCTTCATCTCTCTCTATTGCTCTCTCTCTCTCTCTCTCTCTCTCTCTCTCTCTCTCTCTCTCTCTCTCTCTCTCTCTCTCTCTCTCTCTCTCTCTCTCTCTCTCTCTCTCTCTCTCTCTCTCTCTCTCTCTTTAGTTTTACTCTTTTTTGCTTCTTCTTTCTGTCTTCTTTTTTATTCATCTTTACAATTTTATCTTTTTTTCGGCTTGCTAAATTCCTTAGTCTAGTGTGTTTATTCATCGAAATTCAGACAGTTTTTTCAATCGCTGTTGTATCTTTTCGTGGTATCACAGTCGCTTTTTTGTTTGTTTGTTTTGTTGTTTTTTTTTTGTGGCAAGCCTTGTGATTCTCAAAAATCTTTTTAAAAAAATCCTACAAACTCAAAACTGCCAAAATCGAGCTAGAATTGATAATTGTGATTTTTCTGTTGATCGAGCAGTATTGAATGCGTTTTGATTCTCAAAGATCTTATAAAAAATCCAACTAAAAAATCTAAAATCAATCTAGAATTGGGCTAATTGATCTTTTTTTCAGGCGGTGGTAAAAATCGATATGGAATTGGGCTAAATGCCTTGCTTTCTTTTTATGCAAAATTTTATACTGATTTCTCCGTTGATCGCGCAGCATGCTTGTGTTTTCAAAAAAAAACTTTCAAATCCTAAAATCGATCTGGGCTAATTAAAAATAATAAAATTGGGATAATTAGTTTCCTTTCTTTTTCAGGCCAAAATTTATACTGATTTTACCGTTGAACGAGCAGCATTGAACACGCTTGGGTTCTCAAAAGTTTTTCAAAAAAATCCAACAAATGTCAGCTTACTCGATGCTCAATCTAATGCTACGTGTATGGATTTCCTGAAGAAAAATATACCCAAAATATTCCAGAGTACTTTATCCTTGCTTAGCACCAATATGATTCAGCAGTTTTTGGATGAGCTGTCTTGGAGAGAGGAATGGGGAAGAAATAGCCACCAATGTTTTAAGAATATCATAAGAGACATTCGGGCACTGACCCTTGCCGACAATGGTATCCGCTTGTTTTTTAACCAGAATATTTTCTATTGTCTTGTCTCTCTTTTTTATACCAGATAACTTTTTATTGTTACATATTAGGCTCCAGAGCTCCCTAACAAGATCGCCATTGTCTTTAATTTTAGTTTTATATTTTTAAGCTTTCTTTTTTTCTTAATTTTTCTTTTTTTATATTTAACCAGAACTCTTTATTGTCTTTACCCAAAACACTTTCGTCTATATCCAAAATATTCCAGAACCCTTCACTTTTGCTTAGTACCATCATGAAAAAACAGATTTCAGATAAACTATTTGGGGGAAAAGAATGGGGAAAAAATAGCTAGCAAATTTTTGAGCATATCTGACACAATTTCTGACACAGCTGTTTGCTTTTTTTGCTTTTTTTTCTCCGGTAACAAACTCCTTGGTGATAAGCCGCTTGAATTGGCAATTATATTAATACCAGCTGTATGGGCTATTAACCTGTAGGACAGATGAGAATTCTCAAGAGACAACAGTACTTCATGAAATTGAGTTGACCTCATACTTGTCCTATGCAATGGTAACCAATGATTGCACATAATAAGATGATAACTATTTTTCCTCAACTCACCTACCTGTATTTTGTTTCTTAAAATTGTTATATTTGTTAGCCATTTTTGACCGCTTCTGATGACAGTGCAATCATAGAACATCAAAATTTGTCCCTCGTTTATTAATAAAACATTTGTGGGAGCCAATGGCTCTTGAAGGTCTGAGCCCTGATTTAAGAATAGTGGGTCCACCCCCATATTAATGATAATTAAATGTTAATAATAACAATGAAATAAAAGAATAAAAATAATAATAAATTTTTTTTAATAATAATTAAAATTTAATAATAATAAATATAATGTCATAGATGGGTAAGTTGGTCACAGTAACCTGTGGCCGTGGTAGCTTGGTCCAATCTTAAATAACGTATATTTTGACATTGATAATACTAAAGACTTTTTAGTCTTAGAGAAGACTAGAGTCTCAGAATTTAGTCTTATTTTATTTCTCAAAAATTGAAAATAATGAATAGACATTCAAAGAGATGTCAAGTTGATCAAACGACATTTTTTTGGAGGTGATTTTGGACATTTTCCTAGGAGGTACACTAGAACGTTTTTAGTGACAACCCTGTCCTGAATTTTAGAAAGAAAATTCGGCTCCGTTAAAATAAAATTTACACTTTCTAACGATATAAGTTTCTCTTAAACTAAATATATCTATCTCCAGCACAAAATAAGGGAAGTTACATGTTTTTTCTAAGATTTCAGGGAAAGTAGATGTCGGCATTTAGTTTTTTGCCGTTTATTCCGGTCGCTTATCCAAGCTCTACAAGTTCAAGATCGTCAAATCAATTCTAAATAGTTTGGCCACACAGACTAAAAAGTTTATAATGAAATAAATAGGCTGATTCTTTATGATATTGAATCCCCTTAAAAAAAAAATCGTTTTCAAGATAGCCTAAAAAGTAGAATTTTTTTTTTTTTTTTTACAAGAATTTATTAATACAAGTGAAAGTAAGGATTGCGAAACGGATTGGACTTTACATAAAAAAAATATATAAAAAAACAAGTTTTTTTAACTGAAAGTAAGGAGCAACATTAAAACTTAAAACGAACAGAAATTATTCCGTCTATGAAAGGGGCTGTCCCCTCCTCAACGCCTCGCTCTTTACGCTAAAGTTAGACCCTTTCTCGCAACTCTATTTTTAAAACGATTAAAAACTTTAGCGTAAAGAGCGAGGCGTTGAGGAGGGGACAGCCCCTTTCATATACGGAATAATTTCTGTTTGTTTTAAGTTTTAATGTTGCTACTTACTTTCAGTTAAAAAAACGTGTTTTTTTTATTTAATTTTTGAACGTTTTTGAATTAATGGGGGTTTTGATTTTGGCTCACCGTACATGAATAAATAAAAAAAGAATTGCATAGTAATTTTGCTTTTACTTGGTTATATGACTTTCTTTCCAGATGTTTAATTTTATTTACAACTATTTTTATTTTTTTTATGCATGCTTTGATTGAGAACTAATGTAATCAACAAGCCTCTAGAGGCTTTCCAAAAATTTTTAATACTAATATTAGGGGGTTCTCCTTCTATTCAGTGACTCACATTTTACGCTAAAGTTCGAATTTGTTCCAGTTCTTTAAAAAAAACACCTTAATCACAAAGGCTGTTAATTAGAATAAATAGCACTTATGAAAGTACTAGAAAAACTTTGGCTTAAAGAGCGAGGTATAGACTATGGGGTAAACCCAATCATAAACGTAATAATTTCTGTTCGTTTTAAGTTTTAATGTTGCTCCTTAATTCTAGTTGAAAAACTTGTTTATTTTTTTATTGAATTTCTGATCGTTTTTTTTAAATAATGCTGGGAAATCTGGCGTCCCCTTCATAGCAATGTCCCTTCTTCAATGAAAACTTCCTCCATGGAAAGATCCTCCCACATAACCCCTGACCCCCCCCCACTACCAGAAAAAAATCCCCCTTGAAAACGTCTGTATACTTCCCAATAACCAATACTATATGTAAACATTTGGCAAAGTTCATAACTTTCAGCCCTCCCCCCGGGGACTTTGGGGGATTAAGTCATCCTAAAAGACATATTTTTTATATTTTCGACCATGCTGAATAAAATGGCTATCTCAAAGCTTTGATCGGGTGACTTTGAGAAAAAATGAGCGTGGGAGGGGGCCTAGTTGCCCTCCATTTTTTTGGTCATTTGAAAAGGGCACTAAAACTTTTAATTTCCGTTCGAATGAGCCCTCCCACGATATTCTAGGGCCACTGGATCGATACGATCACCCCTGGGGAAAAAAAAACAAACAAACAAAAAACAAATATACACGCATCCGTGATATTTCTTCTGGCAAAAAATACATAATAGGAGCTTGAAACCTTTACAGTAGGGTTCTCTGATACGCTGAATCTGATGGTGTGATTTTCGTTAAGGTTCTATAGCTTTTAGGGGGTCTTTCCCCCTTTTTTCGAAAATCAGCTAAATTTTATCAGGCGCGTAACTTTTGATGGGTAGGACTAAACTTAGTGAAACTTATATATTTTAAATCAGTATTAAAATCTGATTCTTTTGATGTATCTATTGGTATAAAAATCCCAGTTTTTTAGAGTTTTGGTTACTATTGAGCCGGGTCGCTCCTTACTTACAGTTCGTTACCACGAACTGTTTGATGATCTTTTTACTCGTTTTCGTCAACTTGCCAGCTTTTTTCATGTATGCATTTGTTACTTAGATCAATATTGATTGTACAAATTTATATTACCTATATAATAATTAACATTTTGTAATATTTGCATTAAATCTGTCTATGGTTTTATGTTTAACAAGTATTGTTTTCACTAATCCATCCTAATCTAAAGCTGCCTATTATGGAACATTTTTGCCTACTCGCTCCACTGCGTTTTTCCTGTCCAAAGGCTCAAACATCAAACTAGGGGTATTGCCATTGTCTTTTATAAACTTCTTAGATCGCTGGCATTGTGCTATGGAGTATAAATAAACCAGAAAGCAGTTATCTTTTGTTTTGTTTTTTTTTACTTTCTCAGTTTTAGGCTTTACAGTATAGGCAAACACTTGAAGAATATTGTAGACTAACTTCTTTTTTTTGTAAGTGTTTGTAGTCAATCCTTTGCGACTAGAAGAATAGCAAGCACAAGCAAAAACTGCCTAGCGTTCTTCAGAAATGCTTATAGTGATTTAGTATATGCTTATCACATCTCTAATTTGTTAGTACTTTCTGATTTGGTGCTACCACCAACCATTCCCCTTTCCTCAAAACCCTCATTCAACCCGCTGTTGACTGTATCTGGCCACTTTTCGCTATTTTCTACCTTGAAAACAAAACGTTGGCAAAATCAAAAAGCGGTTCTGCGGTTCTATCTTGGATCGAACTAAAGACCTGCTTCGTGAAAAGCAGGTGAGATGAGGAGCGTGCTATGGAACCAATTAAATAAATAATCCAAGTGCAATAATGCTAGAGTGGGCTCTTCTATCTCTTAAGTGTTTGCATACAAAAATACCTTGCGATAGTTAAGGCTAAAGATTTTATATGCTGAGTCATATTTAATATAAATAATGAAAAACGAATCTGTGAACTCCTCCCTCCCTACCCGTCAAAGTAACTCGCCCTATTGATTTCCTCTTTGAACTTCTTATGCCAAAGAGGGTAGTATGTGCTGTAAGTACTTTAAACGAAATGCCATGTATTACTTACCCCACCTCCTACCCACACCTTCCTCTATCTTTTACTATTAGAGAGGTCCATTCGTTCAGAAACGTAGAACAAACAAGCAAAGAAAGCTCTATAGTAAAGATGTGTGAGTCTTACTTGCCAGGTGTACTGAGTATCTCTTAGGCACATGGAATTACAGACATTGGTATTTACTCTGTTTTATGAACTCTTTGATCAAAGGTTAGTTTTTTGGGATGTGTCTTTTAGGCCTCGAAGGGTTTTGTTTTAAAATAAACAAGTTCATGGAAGTCTTTTTCTGTTGTAGCTGACCCAATTTTGACACGTCTTGCGCGTGTAGCTGCAAACCCGACTGGAAGCTGGGCTGCAACTATCAATGCCCCAACGGCCACATCTAAACGGACAATTTTATCAAAAAATCAGAACGAAACAGCAGCTGTGAGTGTAGACAGTACTCCAATCAAGCAGGTATTTTATTTTTATTGTGTTTTTTTTTTAGATTTACAAGAAAAAAATTGTTTACATCAGTTTGCTCGTGGTTCTTTTTATTTTTTTTTATACCTTTCCTTCTGTGTATATTTATTCTATTATATTTGCATAATATTAGTCTTGCTTATGTGTTTTTTTATCAAGGAAATTTGTTATAAGACCTTCATGACGTTGTTTATTTATGTTTATTATAAGAAGTATGTGAGTGATTGATCTTATGAGAGTAAGATGAAGGTTGAATGTTTACTAGATAGTTAGGACGTTGCTACACTTCAAGCGAGAATTTGAGAGGAACGTTCCAAGAACAGTTGAATATGAAACTTGATAGTTTAGAATGTCACAATTTAGACGATTGATAGAAATTTTTTTTAGGAAAATAGTTTACAAAGTAGCAGAAAATGCCTTAGATAGGAAACTTGGGAACGTAGCTCTGAAAATTAGTGAAAACGCTTTAAGTTTGGTTCAATAGAGAAGGCTTTTAGAGTAACTTTCTGAGGAATAGATTTTGTGATAATAAGAGGAAATAAGCGAAGCAGAAACAGCATTAGAGTGTGTTTAGAATTCGACAATATAGATGAGGAATGAAATAACTATTAGCAGTTTTAAAAAAAAGTTGCTTTGCTAGTTTAAAGATGAAATTTAGGAGCTGTAAAAATCTTCCGGGTAGTTTTGGCTTTGATAGACTTCATAATGGGAATTTAAGAGGAACGTTGCAAGAACAGTTGGATGTGAAATTAGCGAATTTAGAACTTTATAATGCAGATTATAAATTGAATGGTTTAAATAAAATAGGTGTAAAAATCTTCCGGGTAGTTTTGGCTTTGATAGACTTCATAATGGGAATTTAAGAGGAACGTTGCAAGAACAGTTGGATGTGAAATTAGCGAATTTAGAACTTTATAATGCAGATTATAAATTGAATGGTTTAAATAAAATAGGCTGTGAAGTAGTGAATGAGGTTTTAGACAGGAAATCTAGAAAAAACAGCCAGGATTTTTAGCACAGAAGTTTCAAGTCAAAATTTCTTATCTAAACCGGGGGAAAGATACGGTAGTAGAGAAAGCAATAAAGTGGAATTGAGATGTGTAAAGAAGATAATGATTAAATCGTCGAGGATATTAAAATACAACTAGGTCATTATAATGTTAATATATTCTACTGGCATCTTAAGAAATTGCGTGTGTGGAAGGAGTGTAGTCATTCTGAATAAGTCTGTTCAGAGATTATGGTGGGACGTCGGATCAGGGATGAAGACAGCGTTAAGGAAGAGACTCGGATGAGGCTTTTAAGAGAGCGTTAAACTGTTATAAGGATGTAAAAACGTAACAGAGAATGTGAGAGAGTCTTCGATATATAAGTAATATAAAAGTAAAGGAATATTTATTTACTAAGCGTGAGTTGAAGGACGTGTTGAGCAAAATGAAAAATTATGAGGCCGGCCGTATAATTTCGGATAATAACTCCGTATAAAAACAAACCAACTCCTTATTTGATGTCCAAAACTGAGCTTAGCCTGGATTTTAGTAGTATGTTAAACGAACTCTTAAAATAGGGTATGTTTTGAATTAGAAAAAAGATGGCGAAATTTGTAAGTGTATTTTTTGATAAACGGGAGTCTATATCCAGTTCCATCACATTCCCAACCACCAAGGCATTAAATATAATGAGATAGCAGACGAGATGGCCAGTAGCCCCTTGAATAATCCGACTAACCCCAGTTTTAAAGCCCAAACCTTTAGAGACATACTCAGAAGAATAGTTTCTTCAAAAACAAAAATACTCTTTCCATCCTTATTTTCGCCAAGGGCAGATAATATTCTTTATTAAAGAATCAAAAGCAATTCTTTGACCGTAAGAAAAGAGGAGTTGGCATAAACGAGCCGATCCATACTGCAGATTTGTTAACTGTATTTCAGAATCCCTGAGCCACTTGATTTCAGAATGTCAATCCATCCAGCAAGACTTATTCGTGACCCATCATCATATGTACTGAACTAGTTCAGAACTGAACTAGTTTTCAGTTCTGAACTAGTTTTTAAGGTGTCAACATCTAACTAATTGGATTAAATTTCATTCGAACAAATAAGATCTAAAGTGAAATTTTAAAGTGAAAGTGAATAGTATTTCAACATAACACGCTACCCAATTTAATTTTTTAAATAGACTAGACTTTGCATTCTTTTACTTTAATAAAACCTCAGATTGGTAAAAAATATGGGTACTCTTCTATTATCTGTAAGACACGAAAGACATCCACTCGAAAAAACCAAAGATCTGGCGCTATCTGATGCAGTATAAACAAGTATTCACAAATATGAGTGTAGACAAATATGACGGTTGGCCTAGTTATAAATTAGCAAGAAGTAGTCAATATTAGGAAGATCATCAGTAAGGCGAACTTCCAGCATAACATCAACGTGTTGCTGCTCTCAAGCTTACCAGCTAACACTGAAAATTACGTATACAGAAGTATCTTCAATTTCCTGCGGATATTCATGACCCATCATCACATGTAGATTGAAAATCGTTGTGAAGCCAAAATGAGACTGAAGTAGGCTCCAGAAGGCTTGGCATTCTAAGAAGAAGGAGATAAATTTAAAATTAAGTCCCTTTATAAGAAAGGTGATGAGTGAGTGCAGTAGTTGTAGAGCTTGACTTCGGTAGGTTGCAAGTTGCTTAGCATGATGTTGACTTCTTAGACTAAAGTGACGCTGTAGACAAAGTCTTGAGGGAAGAGCAGTATGGTTTTAGCGAAGGGAGAGGGTGCGTTGGCCAAATCTTCAAGCTTTAATTATTGAATTTGAAAAGTATCTCAATTATCAAATTCTTTTAGTCCTCATTTTTATTGATTACGAACAGGCAATTGATTCAGCTAATAGAAAAGTTAAATGAATTTTCTATCCTTGTATGGTATGCCAAATGCGTATGTTAAAAGTGATCAGCGCTATGTAAAAATGTAATAATGTTTTTGGTGTTTGATAGATGAATGTTGTATCTTTTAGGTTCCAACCCGTAAGAGAAATATGAATTATTCAGCTCCTGGGCCAGCTTCTGTCAAAAGAGCAAGAACACAAGAAATACAGCATCTCAAGTATTTCGGAAAAAGTCTTGGTAAAGCCGTCAATATCCAAAAGACAAGTGGCTTTTGTTTCCAGTGTCCAGTGAGTTTTTTTTATCTGGATTATTGTTGTTTTTTTTTATGGTAGACTGTCGCATAATAACAAGAGTATAAAGTCGAAATTTTGTACGACCAAGATACAATCCGTAAAACATTCGAGCGAGGTCTAAATACCTTTTTTTCTCTATTATTGTTCTTTCATGACTGTAGAGAAATAGCCGAAGAGACTGTTGAGTAATAACAAAGGTAAAAGTCAAAAATTTTTAAAGCCCAAACGCAGCGCATCCAAAATTTCATTGCGGTCAGAATACCTCAGTAGATTTTTTGAATTATTGTCTTTTTAGGGTAGACTTCAGAGTACTAACAGAGGAGTAAAAGTCAAATTTTCACAACCCAAATATGATACCGTGTCTCAAATATTTTGTGGCAGATCGTAGTTTAATAACAGAAGAGTAAAAGTAAAAAATATTTTTAACACAAATTCAATATTTCAAGAATTTGATTGAGGTTCAGATCTCCAATAGGCTCTTTTGAATTGTTTTCTTATAAGGATGGGCTGCTGAGTAATAGCAGAAAAGCTATATTTTTAGAACCCGAATCTAATGCCTCGAAACTTTCCTTGAGGTTGAAATACCTCAGTAAGAGTTTTTGGATTATTGTCTTTTTATGGTGGACCGCAGAATAATAACAGAAAAGTCAAATTCAAAATTTTGACAACCCAAATAAAATATCACAAACATTTTTTTATGGTCTAAATTTTTCAACAAGTTCTTGTTATTAGAATAATTGTCTTTTTATGAAAGTCTGTAGCTTAAAAAGAGAAAGAATCAAAGTTGAAATTTATTACAACCAAAATGCAATACATTAAATATCTCATTGAGTTCTGAATTCCTCAGTGAGTGACAGACCGCAGATATATAGTAGACTAGAACAATATCCAAATTCTTTACAACCTAAACACAATGGCTCAAATGTTTCTGTTGTTTTTTAAATGCTTCCGTTAGTTTGTTTTTTTTGGATTATTCACTTTTTATGGTTGTTAAATAAGCAATAACAGAAGATTAGATAGTTGGGACTTGTTAGTCAGAGCAAACGCCTAAAATATTTTGGCAAATATATATCAAAACACAAACGAGTACTATCCAATACATACTAGACCAATAAGCCGTCTAATAAATTACATAATGATCTCTTTTAAAACACTCTGATTCAATTTCGTCTGTTCAGAAGACCAAATTGTCAACGATAAAACCTTTCGCATGGCCGTTTCAAGACACGGTATATCATACATCATAGGGCTGTTCCAACCACGGATACAAGGGGAGGCGATGGGGGCGATCCCCCTTCCCAAACGAATTTTTAAGAATCCTCCCTATATAATACTATTGAGTACTATATATGAGAAATCAAGACGAAAAAATCGACCGTTTTCTGATATAAGAAAAATTAAACATATCAATGCAATAAAATTATTCGAAGACTGTATGTGTTATAAACGCAAGACTGAAACGTTTCTGTGCTCTTAGGGCGAGTCCAAGGGAGTGCAGACCCAAGACAAGAAGGTTGGACAATGACAGTGCTGTGGCCTGTATAAGCATACAAATGTTGGCATCACTTTCCCCGGAGACAGAGACACAGATAAAGTGTATGTAATACATACGTCCAAATGGAATAACTGTATTTCTATCACTGAACTTAACAAAAATGAAGACTCCTTCACCAACGCTATAAATTTTTCGCTCATTGCAAGCAGACACACAACATTATATGAAGTACCCTGACAATGGTGCCAATTCATCTGCCAGCAAGCTAAATTTTACCTCATTTGGTGGCACTGAAATAGCTTAGATTTGTGATGAAGATACCGGCTTGTCATCTATTATAAGGGTCAAGGTAGTATCTTTCTTTATGCCGAACGGCTTTGCATCCTACTGTAAAGAGATTTAAGAAGCATGTGTCGCCTCATACCAATTGGGAGTCGCAAATTTCGCTCCTCAACTTCCACCAAGTCTATGTCAATAGTTCAGTGAGTATAATTCACATCTCTTTTGACATGAGACCTGGTTATACTTATTTTTTCTCACATGTGGAGCCCGTTCCAGTTGCAGGGCACCATCAGGCCAACTATCCTTTCTGGCGTACCTCAACGAGGTCCTTTGAGCAGTAATATTCTTCGGAAGATGCGTTTCCTGCTGCTAGCACCATTTATAACCCCCTTTACCCATTTAAACATTATTTAATATTTTTAGTATTAATACTAAAAAAAACTGTTTAATATTGTTAGTATTAAAATTTTTACTAAAATCAAATTCTCACTTAATTAGTCAGCTTCACTACAATACGAGGGTAAGGGCTTTCACAGGGGCTTACATAGAGGTAGAGGCTTGAAATAGTGCTACCGATTGGGTAATATAACCTAGCAGAACATATAAGAATTCTACATGAACTTTATTTTATTTTATTAAAGGTTGAAGTTTCTTTGGATCCTCTGAAAGTAAGTAATTGATTGCTTTGATTTTTTTCTGAAATATAGGCAGTTGTGGATGGGTTTTAAAAAGACAGAGAAAATGTAGTTTTTAAAATATTGTATTTTTTTTATAAAAGAAACATGCAAATAAAAATAAGGAGGGAATTGCTTCTAAAACTGACAAAAAAAAGAAAAAGAATTTGAATGAAGATTGTCCGACTGGGTGTACACACCGGCTGGAAATTTTCCACCTTTTTAGCGTCAACCTGGAGAATATTGTGGAGGAATCTAGATGTGATATTTGGGGAGGGGATGAAGTCAATGGGCCTTTGAAGATCTGAGTTTCGGTTCGTTTTGGGTCCACCCCTTAAATAAATACAACTTGCACTTAAGAGACCTAAAGCTAAACTGGTCTGCAATTGCTAAAGCGAAGAAGTAAATTTTGAAAAGAACGGGTCTTTTCTCCCCCTCCCCGAACGAATTTTTAAGAATCCTTCCTAAATTATACTATTGAGTACCGTACTATATACGAGAAATAAGGACGAAAAAATCGATCGTTTTCTGATATAAAAACAATGAAACATATCAATGCAATAAAATTATTCAAAGAAGGTATGTGTTATAAACACAAGACTGAAACGTTTCTGTGCTCTTAGGGCGAGTCCAAGGGAGTGCAGACCCAAGACAAGAAGGTCGGACAATGTCAGTGCTGTGGCCTGTATAGGCATACAAATGTTGGCATCACTTTCCCCGGAGACAGAGACACAGATAAAGTGTATGTAATACATACGTCCAAATGGAATAACTGTATTTCTATCACTGAACTTAACAAAAATGAAGACTCCTTCACCAACGCTATAAATTTTTCGCTCATTGCAAGCAGACACACAACATTATATGAAGTACCCTGACAATGGTGCCAATTCATCTGCCAGCAAGCTAAATTTTACCTCATTTGGTGGCACTGAAATAGCTTAGATTTGTGATGAAGATACCGGCTTGTCATCTATTATAAGGGTCAAGGTAGTATCTTTTTTTATGCCGAATGGCTTTACATCCTGCTGTAAAGAGATTTAAGAATCATGTGTCGCCTCATACCAATTGGGAGTCGCAAATTTCGCTCCTCAACTTCCACCAAGTCTATGTCAATAGTTCAGTGAGTATATTTCACATCTCTTTTGACATGAGACCTGGTTATACTTATTTTTTCTCACATGTGGAGCCCGTTCCAGTTGCAGGGCACCATCAGGCCAACTATCCTTTCTGGCGTACCTCAACGAGGTCCTTTGAGCAGTAATATTCTTCGGAAGATGCGTTTCCTGCTGCTAGCACCATTTATAACCCCCTTTACCCATTTAAACATTATTTAATATTTTTAGTATTAATACTAAAAAAAACTGTTTAATATTGTTAGTATTAAAATTTTTACTAAAATCAAATTCTCACTTAATTAGTCAGCTTCACTACAATACGAGGGTAAGGGCTTTCACAGGGGCTTACATAGAGGTAGAGGCTTGAAATAGTGCTACCGATTGGGTAATATAACCTAGCAGAACATATAAGAATTCTACATGAACTTTATTTTATTTTATTAAAGGTTGAAGTTTCTTTGGATCCTCTGAAAGTAAGTAAATGATTGCTTTGATTTTTTTCTGAAATATAGGCAGTTGTGGATGGGTTTTAAAAAGACAGAGAAAATGTAGTTTTTAAAATATTGTATTTTTTTATAAAAGAAACATGCAAATAAAAATAAGGAGGGAATTGCTTCTAAAACTGACAAAAAAAAGAAAAAGAATTTGAATGAAGATTGTCCGACTGGGTGTACACACCGGCTGGAAATTTTCCACCTTTTTAGCGTCAACCTGGAGAATATTGTGGAGGAATCTAGATGTGATATTTGGGGAGGGGATGAAGTCAATGGGCCTTTGAAGATCTGAGTTTCGGTTCGTTTTGGGTCCACCCCTTAAATAAATACAACTTGCACTTAAGAGACCTAAAGCTAAACTGGTCTGCAATAGCTAAAGCGAAGAAGTAAATTTTGAAAAGAACGGGTCTATGGCCAGTAGAAAGAAGAAGAATAATCAACCATGCATTATATTTGTATACAACAAGACGTCCTAGGTGTTGGAAAAGAGAAAGAATTTGAAGTATAACAACCTAAAAGAAGAGGAAGAAAGGATCAAAAGAGCATAATAATAAAAAAAAATCAGACCAATATGTAAAAGTGAAAACCATGGAAGTTGATTATGCAATCAATGAGCTACTTTGTGTCAAGAAAATCGAAGCAGCTGTTGAGAGGGGTTTTGAAATTGGTGTGTCCTATTTTTAATATTCTAATCTTTAGCCTTTATGGCTTATTATGGTTATGGCTTATTTTATGTTTATCTTTGTAGATATCAGGCTGTCCAAAGAACTTTTCTGACAATTTGAGTTTCGGGAAACATTTATTTTCACATGTTGACAGTCGAGTCCAGTTCTCTGAATTGAGTGATCACCTTCAGTGTAAATATTGCTTCAAGACCTTTGGGACTCCATACGCTATGCAGAGTCACGTCACAAGTGTAAGCATTTTCTTTGTCTTCTTTTTAGATTTTTTTTTTTTTACATATATATATATATATATATAACTCCTATAGTTCCTACTGTTTCGTTTTTGCAGTCTCTTAGCTCTCGTTTTCGTTTTCCTTTTTTTTTTTAATTAGCACTTTGGGTAGCGGGGTTCAGATCCTGGTGTTACTAATCCTTTGGCGAGGGTTGGGGGCCAGTGTTGGGGCTCTGAAAGCTCAGGCTACGACGCAAAAGGTTAATGCTAAAATCTGTAAAAAGATGCTCCTGTAGACAGACTAAATCAAAATCATTGTCGAGCTCACCAATAATGAAGTCCTTATCCTTAGTACCATTAATATTAAGCGATATTATTGAAAACACCAAAGTCATTGCGAAATGGGGGAGCGCAAAATTAGTTCCTTAGATACTGGGCAGGACAGACTATAAGAAGCATGATTTTTACCACAGTTAGCACACTTGGGAACAGCGCTACAAGGGCCATCCTTAGTAGAAAGATGTGGCCCAGCACATCTGGCACATTTCGGGGCATTGTTGGTGCAAGCACTTTGAAGGTGATCATATGACCGGCATTTGAAGCAGCATTTAGGTATTTCCTTCTTCATGAATTCGAAAAAATCCTTATCCAACTTAATTCCTTCTTTAAAATAAGCGGACTGAGCGAAGGTGTCTTCAAGTTCAAGCTTGCTTGACATAGTCTGGCCCAATCCATTTGCACATTTATACCATGCAGCCTATTAATAACTGAAAGGTCGACATCAACTGGAAAACATTGGAGAATCCCGAAAAAGCGCTTGGATCGTACTTTACTTGTTGCTCTGGAAATAAAGTTCTGAACTGATGTACAAAAATCTCCAGTTGCAGATTTATCAATATTGACGAACCATCTGTCATTAAAAAGTATCACACTGCAAACTAATTCATGCCCAGGTATTTTATCGAGAACTGTTTTACGTTTAATCGGATCACACAGTTCTGAAGGCACTTCAGAGACAACAACTGTCGCATGAGTGTCAATTGCTGGGGTAGGTTTGGGTAGTTGAGGGAAATTTACCTGATAATTGTCAAATTTCCCTGACATTTGAACAACCACCTGTTGCAGCTCATTAAACTCTGAGAGTAAAGAAGTTTAAGCCGTGGTAGGAAGACGTGGCACCTCGGCTGGTCGCATTATCACAAATACAGGCACGAAAATGTCGCTACTGTCGAGAGATCTTAACAGAGTAGTAATGTCACTAAAATGACTAGAAAGTGCATTGTTTCCCCTTACGTACTGGGTAATCCGATTCAGGTGCACTTATTTGCCACAGTAAACTTTTAGCTTCTTTGGCTAAGTTCACATCAAATAACTCCATGTCATGTCTTTTGATAATATCCTCCTCAATTGCGCTTAGTAAATTGCTTTGAATAAAATCCAGCCCCGGAGAATACAAGTTCAGGCGTTTCGTCAGTGCTTGTCATGGCTATCGCAATCCAACATACAATTTAAACAATGACTGAATTAATTCAAGTAGAAGCACTGAATTAATGAATATCGAATGCTAGGCGAAGTTCAAAGTAAACTAGATTTCAATTTATAATCCTCTTAAAGTGAAGAACTCAGGTCAAGTACTCTCTTGGAATAAATTTTAACCTCAGAGAAATGAATGCAGACAGGCAATAATATCCAGTACAAGCTAGGTTTGCGGTTTTACTTTACTGTTTTCACTTCTTTTTTTTTTACTTTACAGATTGATCATCAGTACTAAAGTATACAACCGCGGAATACTAAAAAGTGCCGATTTTCAGTCTTAACTTAGAATTCTTCAGAGTATAAAATGCCCACTTTTCTTCTTTTTTTTCTAAAGGTTTTGAAACTGTCCATTGGTTAGCACCATTCATTTTCGGGTTGTTTTAGTGTTTCTTTACTTTTTGGAAGCAGGATAAGGGGGAAGCTATGGGAGCATACAACCTCTACCCCTTAAACATTAGAAATTTAATGATTTAACCCATATTCTCTTATATAGATAAGATAAGATATTTATTTCAGAAAATGGCTATCACAAGCCCCGAAGGGCCGAATTCGCATTTCGGGGTCATATAATAAAAAAAGACATAAATAGCACAACAACTAAAAAACGGGCTAAGCAATGCCAAAAACAACAATATCAGAAAGGCAAAGCCATTCATTAGTCTAACAAAAAGTGTCAAATGTAAGAAGGTTAAAAAGGCACAAATTAAAAAAAAACCAAAAAAAAAAAAAACACCAAAACAAATCAACAAAAAAAAAAGAGATAAAAATAATGTTAAAAAGGTTTAAAAGAGGTTATATAAAAAGGGGAGGGAACGGAAGAGCCAAACGGACACCAGCATGGGTATCACCAGTTAAAAAAAAAAAAAAAAAAAAAAAAAAAAAATAGTGGTTTATTTGAACAGTAATGAAGGGGACAAAGTTTTTTTATATCTGGAGGTTAAACAACGGATGGGGGACAACATAGGGATGGGTTCAGATACAGTACGTGACCGGTGGTGTCTAGATGGGGAGTGTCTTCTGGGGGAAACGTTTTCCGTGCGAGGGTTTATTATTGCTTTTTTTGCGAAATGGAGGCACAGCGTTCCTCTCCTGTTCTCAAGAGTTTCCAGCTTGGCCTTTTTTAGAAGGAGGGAATATGGTACCAAAGTTTCTTTAAAAATTATTTTTTGGGCTCTTTTTCGAATAGGTTCAATTTAATCTGATTAATCACGGGAGATGCCAGGATGCCAAACTGGACAAGCATATTCAAGATGCGGGCGGATAAAGGAAGTATAAATCCTTAAAGAATGGGATGGGGGGATGTTAAACTTATTCAAGAGCTTAAGGAGAGACGTGGACGCATTAGATCTACGGACAATATCTTTCACGTGGATATCCCACTTTAAATTAGAGGAAATTGTAACCCCAAGTAATTTAAAGGAAGACACAGGAATATCTGGGGGTATAGGGTCAAAGAAGGCGGGAACAGATTTCAAGAAATTTATTGTCATTATATTTGATTTAGTGGAATTTACTTTCATATTTAGGTTCTTAGCTTTATCCGCAATCTGGGATAGAATTCCAAGGGAGTCACTTTTAATATTCTTTTGACATACTTCGAGGATCGTCAAGTCATCCACCTATTTCCACCTAAGGGGGAAGTCCTTACCAATATCATTAATCATGACTAGAAATAAAAGTGGTCCCAATAAGGTTCCTTGAGGAATTCCACAATATATAGGGAGGGGGTTAGAGAAAATGTTTTTGTATTTAACAACTTGGGATCTATTTGAAAGAAACGATATAACAATATTTACTTACAGAGGATCAAGTTTAAAGTTAACCAGGAGCAAACGACTTATGCTGGTGCGGTCAACCAGGTCGAAAACTTATTGGAAATCAACTAAGACAAGGTTCAGCCAGCCATTGGGTTTATCAAGGTTACTCATGATGGTGTGTATTAAGTGCACAAGGTAATGGGTGGTGGAAGTTTTCTTTAAGTTACCAAACTGCCGGGTGTCAATACGCGGACAAATTTTATCCTTAAGCCACTCACAGAGAAAACCTTAATAAAGTTTAGGAAAAAACAGAAGTGAGCGTAATGGGGCGTATGTTGGCGAAAGTCAGACTGGCATATTTTTTAGGGACAGGTGTTATAAAACCTTGTTTCCAGCGAAATACTAGTATGCCAAATTTTGCGATGTGGTTGAAAATATTTGATAAAGGTTCAGCAATTTTGTCCAAAAAGGCTTTAATTAAGTCAACTGGGATGTCCAAGGGACAAATACTTGATTTTCTAAGCTTAAGAATTTTATTTATAACATCAGAGGGAGAAATAAAGGGGAAGGAAGTATTGGGAGGAATAGTTGGACTTGAGCCAGTGAAAGGGGGTATGACTTTGAATGATGGAAGCAGGGTACAAGGTCAGATCGTTCGAAGTCTTACTAGTGTCCCAAGGCAAATAAAAGTCCACTTTGGAAGGACTTTTTCCATATATTTTTTTAATTTTTCTGTATCAGTGCTAATGCTTGTTGGAATTAAGGCCTTTGTCTTTATTATTATAATAATTAGAAGCTGCTTATCTTAATTTTTTCTTTTGGAACTTCCTTAGACTATTAGCCTCAGTAATGCGACCTGTTTTGAAAAAGTTGATTTTTTTTCTTATAAGTTTTTTAAAAGACTCAGTAACATAAGGCTTATCTGTAGAACACGTTTTAAATTCTTTCTCAGGGAAGTGGAATTCATAATTACTCCTCAATAGATTTTGGAGGGACAAAGCCATGTAGTCAACGTCATTTGTGTGATATACAGAGGACCAATTTTCAGTAGTAATCCAGGAGCCAAAATTGAAAAGTCCTGAGTCAGTGAGAGTTCCATAAGCGGTTTCATTTATAGAAAATGACTGTTTAACTTTAGCCGGGGGAGATAGAAAAAGGCTAAAATGGTAACTACCCCCTCGAGGGGGCAAAGTGGAGACGGGTTTGTAAAACATTGAAAGATTAGTGCAAATTAAATCAAGAGTAGTATTGCCTTTTGTAGTAGGGACATTAACGACCTGTTTTAAATTAAAAACGTTACATGTAGAATTAATTCTTAAATCGTTTGCGTCACCCATCAGGAAAATTCCTGCATTTGGGTATTTTTGATAGTACAAAGTCAGCACTTATATGAAATTTTTCGATAAAATTTATTTTGTCAGTTGATCTCTGATTAGGAAAGTAATAAAAACAACAAAGGACAAATAAGTTAAAAGCACGCGGCAAGATTTTAGGTAGAACACATACCCACACAATTTCATCAAAGTGATTCAGACACGGAATTGAGATTTCACTGGGATATAAATCATTACGGATAAAGAACAAAATTCCGCCACTTTTCTTACCCAGAGGGTGGTTTTCAGGTATCAGTTTAATAAATTGAGAAAATTTGTCAATCTTTAACATGTGCAAATTTTGAGCTTGAACTTTAGTAATAGCAATTACATCTAAACTAAATGTTTTAGAAAGGTGTCTAATTCATTGAGTTTTTCAAAGTTAAGGCTTTCAGCGTTGCTCAAGAAAAGTTCGGGTAATCGAAAGCGACTTGTGACGATACAGTTTTTAAACTTTACTTTTTGTATATGACAGATGTGGTCAGGGGTTCTAGTGGAAATTTTGACGGGGGCTAAACTTGGATAGTGAGAAAAAGGGACAGGGGGAACAAATCCATCTTTTTCAAATACAATTGTATTTAATTGAGCAGGTACTAGCGGAGACTCTAAACAGCGGTAACTATTTGAAGTTTTAGAAACTCTGCATGGAGATTTTAAAAGAGGATCATTCTGCCTGCTTACTTTTAAACCAGAGTCATACTGGTAGGGTAGCCAGGGGGGATAAAGTGCAAGGGAAGGGAGAAAGGTTTCATGGTGACCTGGGAATAAGTCAAGTTGGGAGTGTTCTTTCAATGGGGGGGGTCGGGGGGCAAGATGATGCTGAGGGAGGGAAGTACGGTGGGGGGTCTCTGAGCGGGGCGGGGGGGGGTTTGTTTCGGCAAATAACGGGTGGAGTCCAGAGCTGGCTGGTAGCTTCTTGGACACACGGAGATAAATGGAGCCGAAAGGACGTGAAGTTTGGGGAGGAATATGAGTGAGGGGGGGTTTGGGGATGGTCCGAATTGAGTGAAGTGATTTTGGGGGTTGGACTGACTGGGCACGCGTAAGTACTTGGGGCGGAGGATTGTTTCGAGGGATGGATTCCTGTGGTATACTGCTCTGTAACGAAAATCTTTCTGTAACGAAATGTATATCTTTCATACATTTTGACTTTTCTACCTGTTTGTACTTATTTTGCTCGACAGATTGGTGATCGGTCTAAAATGTATGAGCGCAGAAAGAATAAGAAATTTCTATATTCAGTTTTAACTGAGAACTCTTCGGCGTATAACTCTATCTATTTTTCTTTTTAATTATTTTATTACTTGTTCTGTAAATTTTGTGAAGACAGATTCTTGGAGCTATTTAGTTGTTGGTCTTATTTTTCTGTTCAGATATCTGTCATATATCACATATCTGTCATTTGTTTTAGCAACACACTGACAACTCCAAGAAAAGGATGTGTATGATATGTGAAGAAGACTTTAAAGAGGTTTCACAACTCCTTGAACATTTGCAGAAGAAACATTCGCCCTTTGAAATGCCCTATGTATGCGAAATTTGTTCCTATAAAACTTCCTCGCAAAGGGATATTGTTGATCACTTTCATAAGGTAATATAAATATCTAATATAATATTTATTTCTATAATATTTAATATAAATTAATATATATATATATATATATATATATATATATATATATATATATATATATATATATATATATATATATATATATAAAATTTATTGACACAAAAGCCCAAAGTGCCGTGGTCACAAAAATACAGACACTTGCATACAAAGATAAATTGGCACAAAAGTATAATCTAGGCTAATGAACTATCACCCTCATCCCTAATCTTCCAAAAACCTTTCTCTATGTTCTATGCCCATCGTCAGGAACCTTCCGAACAAGGGCGGATCCAGAATTTTTTTCGGGGGGGGGGGGTACTAATTTTTGACTCAGTTTTCGACTAATTTTACTGATTTTTACCTAGGTTTTACTAATTTTCGACTTATTTTCGACTCGGTCAAAAATTTCGGGGGGGGGGAGGGGGTTCAAACCGGGTAAACCCCCCCCCCTGGATACGGCCTTGCTTCCGAATCTGTTTATACCTCCCATATCTTCCCTTGCTAATAAATTTATTATCTCATCTCTCTCCCAAACCTCAACCCCAAACAATTCTTTTCTTAAATCTATTAATTCACGACACTTCCAATGAAATGAACCAAATGAGCCATGAACAAAATGAACCAAATCTTCCTCTTTCCCGCACATGGGACAGAAATAAGGACCAGTGTATATATATATATATATATATATATATATATATATATATATATATATATATATATATATTTTTGGCTATTTGTATGAAACAAAATTGTATTAGATACCCGTCAGTATAGCTTACCGTAAATTTTCTTTTAATTTATGATCGAGAGCTTTTGGCTATAAAATTAGAAGCTAGAAAAGAGTATTTTATTTGACAATTGGAAGCTAAAGAGGAGGAGGGTAATTTTAAAAACGAAAATTTAAGAAATGGAAATTGAGTTAATCTCAAATAAATTGTCTGGTGATTACCTCATATTGCTTTCTCGGCTAGAATTAAAAATCAAAACTTCAATGACCCTAATTTGTTTTGAAAGAAGTAAA
The DNA here is from genome assembly GCF_049724085.1 of Artemia sp. Qi Xiang Cuo. Lineage (NCBI taxonomy): Eukaryota > Metazoa > Arthropoda > Branchiopoda > Anostraca > Artemiidae > Artemia > Artemia sp. Qi Xiang Cuo. The sequence continues at coordinate 15,040,421 of NC_142802.1, read as the reverse complement.
AATAAAGTATGGATTTTCCTTCTTAGTGTTATACAAATTTTAGTTTTTGTAATATTCTTTGTTTTTGGAGATCGTTCTAATCTAAGACTATTTTTATTATTAGGACTCTGGACTAGGACTATAAGGACCTAGGACTCTCAATTCTAGCTATAAAATACCTAGTATACACTTAAAATACCCAGTATAGACTTCATTTCCATGAGCGCCAATTGGTAAGGGGATGGGGAGGGGGAGAGAGGTGATGATTGACTCTCCCCCACTTGAATTTAATTTTTAAATTTTATTTAATCTTCATTTAGGAAATTTAAACTTTCATTTTAAAATTCTGAAAAAATCATTGCCCCCTTGAAGGTTTCCGTGGATTGGTGCCAGTGTCTCATCTTTGTATCCTTGCGTGTCTGATTAGGAATAATGCCTTTTCTGTACTCATGGCTTATTTTTTACTTGTTGGCAATGAAAGTGAACTAGGGTTATGCAAAAGAATTTTAGCTAGAGAAAATCAGCATGATTTTTTCCATATTTCCAATGATATCAGCTGTAGTTGATTCAGACCATGTTCATTAGTAGTAAAAGGTAAGACATGGATGATAAACAGGATAAGAGTATTCAAGTGTTGATTGAACATAGAACAATAAGTCAGTGCCATCCCCTCCTCCTTCCCGCTCCCTCTGGGGCCAGATGAAAAGCCAGACTACCTCAGACGGGATGAGAAGAGACTATAAGAAAGGATCTAAAAGACTTTATGGGAAGGTGTAGAGTGAAACTTAGATAGTTTTGGGTAGAGGAGGAGCCTGTGCAGCTACGAGGACCTCGGGTGGTTTGGTGCTGAGACGGGTTGTTAGCAGCAGTAGCACTAGTATACTTTGATTTATAGTAGGTTACGAACCTGGCCCAACACTGCTATATTTATATGATTTTGGATATGATGATTATAATTTTTTTTTTTTTTTTTGAAGAATTTTTAGAGACTATGAGAAGGAATCTTAGGATTTTTGAAGGTTAGAAGGGCTTCAGTTGTATTATTTTCTTTTATTATGTTTCATAAAGAATTAAATTGATCACTTCCATCCAAGGTCAATACCACTGTTTTCAAAGAAGAGGCATTTTGTTTACTACAAGGCAGAATATGGTCCTATATTTGTCCCGATTATGGGCATAGTGACTAAAATATGCTTTTCTTTTCAAATTTAAAAGAATCTCAGTTTCAATGTTAAATATTTCAAGGACTTGAGCTTTTTAGTTTGGTTGAATGTGATGGATTTTATATCCAGTTATGTTTCTTTTAATGTGTTCATTCATTCGTTTAGTTATGTTTTATTTATTATTATGTTTTATTTTATTTGCTAATTAATTTAATTAAGCATATAATTATTTTTGTATTTTTCCTTATATAACGGATTTAACAAAAAGATCATACCTTTTATTGCTGGATTAAAGCTCTTAAGTGGCAATAGAATTGAATGAACTAGATTAATTTCCTGGTCTATTCAGATTTAACTGAGCTAAAAGAAATTATTTGTACTGAAAATCATAGTTCTGTCTTTGCTCATTAACTCAAATTGTGTCATTAATTGACTGTGTCATTGATGCTCAATTAATTTTATTCGTAGCATTTCATATTTAGTTGCTTATATCTTCTGTTTCGTTTTTCTTTTTCTTTTTTTTTTTTGTATTGTTGTAGTTTTAAGGGTATCGATTAAAGTATATGCCCCTATTTAGATGCATAAGGGAATCGGTTAGAACTATCTACATTAAAGTTGCAGTTATTTGGACTTAAAACACCCATTGCATGTTTGACCTGTATACAAGTACTTGTATCTAAGTGATTAAGGATACTATAATAATAAATAATAATAATCAAGAATTAAATAATAAATAAGGACTGGAGCGTACTTAATAGTCCAGTAAGATGTTAATTACCCATTACTTTATTTAAAACTATACTAATCATTTAGCCTGTCAGACAACAGGAATAAGAATGAAAAAAAAATTGTACATATACGATTCTTCTTGTCTGCGTTTTTTTTTTCAGTACTGTTTTCCGCTCTAATGTAAACTTGCCAACACTTTGTATAAGAATCAGTGCATGTTTATTTGTACGATTTTTCCCTTTTCGTAGCTTTGTAAATGAAAATGCCAAACAAGACATTTCTCAATCGAAACACTCCTCAAAAGGTACTTTTCAACATCTAGTGACCTAAGGAAAAATCTAGGGTAGCAATCACCCCAATATCAGTGAATAAATGAAACCCAAAACTAACAGAAATTAGAATGAATAGTCATGTTAAATATAACGATACCTGATATTGCTATAGATGACAGATGCAGCTAACAGATACTATTTATCAACTATGTACGCGGAAAAAGTTTGTGGAAAGATATGGATCTTTTTGCGAACAGTTTTACTTGTGTAAAATAAGGACTTTTGTTAAAGCCAAAGGGGGGGGGGGGACTCACTGAGTGTTGGTCAACATTTCAAGTTTTTAGTTAACAAAAACTCTCTACGAAAGACGGTTTGCCAAAGTAAAGTGAAGAATTACATTAAGTAAGATAAATGTCCGTTTTAATTTAGACTTGCCAACATTCTGTATAACATTCAATGCATGTTTTCTTATGATTATAAGCAAAGTATAAATATCAAGCAGTAGGGAAAATTTGGTTTAGAAATGGGACACATCACAGAACACGGAAAGCGAAGTTACCAATACGTCAGAACAATAGCTTCACAGCAATAGGTGTCCCATAAATCCATCGCAATGCGCTGAAAATTTGTCATTGCGTGTGCGCGAAGGCGGAGTCATTAAGACAGGTGTGCGACTGATGTGTCCAAAAAAACTTTAATGGAAAGTAAAGGAATTTTCGCTACTGTTTAATATTTATGTTAAATAATATAATATTAAATATAGTAATATATTTATATTATATTATATAAAATATATAAAAATATATTTATATTATAATATATGAAATACATAAAAATATATTTATATTATAATATTAAATAATAATAATATTATTTAATATTTAATACTTCATAGAAACACGTCATAGTGCTCAGACTAACATCTTACCGAAAACCGTCTATTATAGATAGTAGATGCTTTGTTTTTTAAGTACACATTATGAGAGTCATTGACAATTGATCAGACAATTAAGCATTTGAGAGATTTTTCGTAAAGCAAACACTATAAAACTCTGAAAATAACTTTAAAATCCTGGAAAACTTACTAATGTCATTCCTAAAAGTGCTTCTCTTTACTTTACACCCTCCACCCCCCCCCCCCCACCAAGTGCAAATATATAGCCTGAATTATATATTTCCCATGCATTTTTCCGTTTCTTGACTTTATCGATGTCGCTTCTTTGTCGTTAAATCTATTTTGACAAAAGAGTGACGTGTTGTAAAATAAATGGAAAATATACCATTCAGGCCATATATTATCACATTGGGGGGGGGGGTAAAGTACATTCTTCATTTCTGAGAGACTTTGGACGTCATTTTTTGCAGATGTCCATTGAAAAATTGTAAATGCTCGTTGGGAAAAAATGGTTGGTGCGTATTTTTAACGTTGTTAATTGAGTAAATTATGGTTTTGAAATTATACATTTACCATATCTAAATGGTAATATGCATTTTTTAGTTTGTTCTCTATGTTAATTTTTTGTTCTTTTCTTAGGACCATGGTGGATCTCCCTTTATCATGTGTCATCTCTGTTTGAAGACTTTCAATGTGGTTGGTGAAAAAAATGCCCACAGAATGAATTATATCTACCATATGAAGGTAAGAGCAAAACAATTGAGAAATAGACCCCGTTTAGTAGTAGCCGGAACTATTTATTGCCGAAAAAAATCACAAACAAAACTTTTTTGCCACGCGCCGATTCGTAAATGCATTTTCACAGCTTCGACAGCTTCCCTTGAGTCGTTTAAGTCTCCTGGCCCTTTAAGTTTTGTGGTTCCTCATTAAACGTATCGATCTCGGCCTCTGGAAACTTGAATGTTTTAGCCAAAAGCAATATAATGACATTTATGCAGCCAAGTTTAACTTGTATTCAAATTATTTAGATTCAGCTTTTCTTCTTGAAAACAGTTTGTTACGAAAGACAATTCAAACACAAGTAGCATGTGAACAGTAAATTGTTTGCTCTGTTTTAAGAATTTTTTCTAAGCTAAGACCCTGATTTTTTCAGTTTTTTTTAATCGCCAATATTTGATTTTTTTTTTTTTTTTTTTTTTGGATTGCTCATGTACAATTTCAAACACTAATTTAATTCATTTTTTGTGTATGACCTATTTTTTTTTATTTATTTTATATTATTTTAACTGATCTCAAAGTATCATGTCTGTGTGTTTGACATAAATCTTATGCTAGTACACAATGTTAGTTGAACAAAAATATATATATGTATATATATATATATATCATGAATTAAAGTACACCTACTTTTTAGAGTTTCTTTTTTTATTTTTCTTGGAATTGCCTTATAATATCGGCAATTTTTATTATATTGGCGATTATTATTGGCCTATTACATTTGAATTTGATATATTGCCATGTTTTATCAGAATTCAATACTGGCTTTTCAGTACGATTAGAAATGGCTGCTTGTTTTTGTCTATAGGCATTATGACATATGCTGGTCTTTTTATTTCCAGGCTCCTAACGATTCTTGAATTAGCGATTCGCGAATTAGCGAATTAGCGATTCTTGAATTAACGATTCTTGAATTTAAAGTGATTTTTTTTCATTTAGTGATTGATTTCTCTATTTGCAATTTAGATTTTTACAAGTTAGTATAATATTTAGTAAGGAAAAAGCAGCGAAGCTTTACACTATAGCTAAGAAACACGTAGCCTACAAAAAACATCATTTTATAAAAGATGGAATATTATGGATTATTATTATGAAGATTATGGAGATTGTCACCGCTTAGACATAGAGAAAAAATATATAAGTACGACTGATTTTGGAGAAAAATAATCTTGTATAAATATCATACTCTATATGATATTATGTTATATATATATATTATCCAAACCTTTTTAAAATATTAAATATAAATATGTATCTAATATGAACAGAAAAAGAAAACAAGAAATTTCAATTTCACAGGTGAGGAAGAGTTGATGAAGTAAATAAAATGTAATCCCTGATTCAAAAAAGGAAAAGGATTGTCTTAGGATTTATCTAGAAATGGTTTTGTTGAAAAACATTTTGATATCTGTTTGATCTTCAAAATTAAAAATTTCGTCGTTAAAGAAAAACTTGGTTCGAATTAAAAATTTCTTTATTGAATAGTTTATTGAAAAATTATTATTTGCGCTAAGTAAGTATAATCTGTAGCAAGGAATGAGCAACAAAGCTTTCCACTATCGTCAAGAAACACAAAGAAAATATTTTTTTGC